>NC_079230.1:2740631-2750631 GCF_029633865.1 Lampris incognitus | reverse complement strand
CTCCCACTTACCAAATCCCACTTTAACCCCTGACCGCAACCGATGATCCGCAACCTGGTATGGAGGGAAATGAAACAAGTGAGCAGGACAGCAATAATGAGAATGGCAGTAATCTGAGTGATACTGAAGCACAGGTTATGGATGCATGCAGAGACGGAGGACAGACAGAACCAGTGAGCTGAGGCTGAGAGTCCGGTCTCTGCAACAGGCGAGTCACACTGTGAAAACGCTGAAAATGAAAATGGGGAAATGTTAGAGGATGATAGTCTATCTCAGTTTACTGATATTGTGTCACAAGATGATCAGCAGTCATATTCAGGCTATAGGGCTCGGAGAGCATCCTTTACCAATGCTATCAGAGGCCTTAACCTCTCAGCTAGTGAGCAGCTTGACCTTCTCGTGAAATGTTTAGGCAAAGGCTCAGCTGAACACGCCAGGCAAATAAGAACTGTGTATGTGAATCATCCAGAACATGGGCTCCAGACTACATGGGACCAGCTCAATGACACTGGAGGTCAAAGAGAGCTCCTTGTTCAAGAGGCTAGAGAGCTTTCTCAAAACTCCAAATAAAGATGGTCGAAAACTAAGAGAGCTGGGGGACTTGCTAGTGGAAATGCAAGCTGCAAAGGCAGCCGGTGATATACTTGGACTTACCTACCTAGAGACGCCCCGCGGTGTTAACCCCGTGGTGCAAAAGCTGCCATTCTATCTGCAGGGAAATGGCCTACACTAGGTCTTAAGTGTGTAGGGTTCCCTATCCTCCAATCAGCTTCTTTGTGAACTTTGTGTGTCAGCAGGCGAGGATGCCAAATGACTCACACTGGCAGCGTTCAATAATGAGCCGCCTGCCCTGCTCATAACAAGCAAACGTTTACATCTGATAACCAAAGGGCTGTTGCCGTTCTCAAGGCGGGGGTCTCTCGGAATACCTCACCCATCCCTCGTAATACCTCGCCCGTGCCAACTGACACCCCACTTTAAATAGCAATACCTCGCCCGTGCCAACTGACACCCCACTTTAAATAGCAATACCTCGCCCGTGTCAACTGACACCCCACTTTAAGTAGTAATACCTCACCCGTGTCAACTGACACCCCACTTTAAATAGCAATACCTCGCCCGTGCCAACTGACACCCCACTTTAAATAGCAATACCTCGCCCGTGTCAACTGACACCCCACTTTAAATAGCAATACCTCGCCCGTGTCAACTGACACCCCACTTTAAATAGCAATACCTCGCCCGTGTCAACTGACACCCCACTTTAAGTAGTAATACCTCACCCGTGTCAACTGACACCCCACTTTAAGTAGTAATACCTCGCCCGTGTCAACTGACACCCCACTTTAAGTAGTAATACCTCGCCCGTGTCAACTGACACCCCACTTTAAGTAGTAATACCTCAACCGTGTCAACTGACACCCCACTTTAAGTAAGTCCACTAGCAGTGACGACCCAGCCAAGCATTGCTGGTGTAACCGGTTATGTTCTTGCCCGGTGCGGGATTCGATACGGGGTGTACTGCACCACAAGGCGACATCACTAACCCCTCGGCTAAAGGGTCAGACCCGTTAGCTAGGGGCTAACGTGTCTTATTAGTAGTTTACACTGATGTAAGGAAGTTGGAAAAAATGCACTTAATTAATTTCTTTATTTCCCATTTATATTTTTTGAATCTATTTATCATTTAATAATTCTGTTAAGTATTTGTGAATTTTATCTTATTGAGTTATTATTTTACTTCCGGTTATTAATTTTCCCGGCGGAAATGATGTTGCCTCACGTCACTCTTTCTGTACCTGCTCTGCTTCCGTAGCTTCCGCCTTCCCCTCGCGGTGCCGTATCGCATTGATGAGGGGAGTTGTGTGGAAAAGCTGTCGCGCTGTTTCACTCTTTCTTTGAAAAATGAACCGCTAGTGTTGTAACTTTTAATGCATGTTGTTTTGCTGCAATGCGATAACATTAGCCAGCGGTTTTATGTAGTGTCGACGGCTAAATGATAGTTTGTTGAAGCTGTAGCAGAAGTGTGGCTATAACGTGTTGCCGATGGCGGCAGGCCGCCCTGTACAAGGCGACTAAGCGCGGTGTAAACTGTAAGCTGCTATTCTGGATGTGTAGGAGCAGCGGTGCAGAAGAGAGACCCAAAGTGTGCCATCGTTATCTTCTGCAGATGTATGTGTTTTCTTCTGTTCAATGTGTTACATTTTGTCTTCTCTGGTTACTCACTCAGCCCCCATGCACCATTTTATTTTGCCCAGTAGGTGTCACTGTTGCTACACATAAATGCCGTTTTTCATGGTTACGACAAGAAATGAGTTATGATTAAGAACAGATGTTCTTCTGCTAATTTTGTATGGCTCTAAATATGATTGTATTCACTTTGTTGATTTAAATACACATTGAAATGTGGAGTTGATTAAAGAAATGCATGTATTTTAAGAAAAATGTAATAAGACAGTGCCATATTGCATTGATGAGGAGCAGAAGAGAGACAAAAAATGTGCTATCATCATCTTCTGCAGAGCCAATAAATGCTGAAAAACAGTCATTGAGAGTTGCCTCCTTCTATGCCCTATCCACATCTACTACACTGGTGCTGAGACCCGTTTGAAACCTTCACACCTGCTACACAACAAACCCCACCCCTTACCCAAATACCGTGGGTTTAGACAAAAGCCCATTGAGGGAAGAAAGGCGCTCTTAAAGAAACATGGGATTTGCTACAAGTGCTGCAGAGCTGTACACCTAGCAAAAACTGTGAAGAACACATCAGCTGCGCAGACTGTAGAAGCAAGGCACACGTCACAGCACAACACCCTGGATCCCCCCCCGTGGTCCATTAGCTCAGAAACCCGCTCACCAGAGAATGGCGGGGAGGGGGACGGCGGTCAAAGGGAGGCTGCTGTTTCCACCACATGCACTGAGGTCTGTGGAGAGGACATCTCAACATGCTCTTCTTCAAAAATATACATTGTGAGGGTGTATCCAGCCACTCGCCCTGATGCTGCAGTCCGAATGTATGCAATATTAGATGACCACAGTAAGAGATCACTCGCACGTTCAGAGTTTTACGATCTATTCAACATTTCAGCGAACCCCTCTCCATAGTCTCTGAAGACATGTGCAGGAACGTTGGAAACAGAGGGCAGACAGGCACGTGGCTTTGCGGTGGAGCCCATTGAGGGCAGTAGTACGCTCTCACTGCCATCACTGATTGAATGTAACGAGTTTCCTAGCAATCGTTCAGAAATACCAAACCCAGAAGCGGCATTGACTCACACCCACTTGAAACATCCCACAAAGCACATCCCCAAACTTGATCCACAAGCCCCTATTTTGTTCTTACTAGAGAGAGATAATTAGAGCTCATAGTGTTGTGGCTACACCGCTGCCTCCCCGGCACCTTCAGGCCACTCCCCGAGCTCGGACGTGCCGGAAACATCCTCCGAGCGCTCGGCTCGCGCTCTGAGGAGACGAGCGCTGCGCTGCACCAGGTGTTTGCCGTCATCCATCAGGCACACCTGCGGCCATCAGGCAGCCCTCTACAAGAAGCCTCCCAGAACGTCTCTCCGTGCTTCGACGTACAGAACCCTGCGACCCCCCCCCCCCCTGCGACTTCCACGGCTCCCTCGCCCCCAGCGACCTTCACGTTTTCCCCGGACCTCTCCAGCGATCTCCCTCCGTGTCTCTCTCCCTGGACCCCTCCTTTCGGACTTGACTTCCTGGATCTCGGACCCGGACTTCCTTGGACAACCCCTCGCTCTACGGATTCGGACTTTGGTAGCCAGGCGCTCGCATCGTCTCAACCACCCCCACCAGAGATTCCCCTGTTACCATCCCTGTGGCAGTGTCGTTTGTTTTTCCAGTATTAAAATCGCCCTTCGGGTTATCCCGGTGCTCTCTGTCTGTCTGTCCTTTTGGGTTTCGCTACACTGGCCTCTGGTCTTCATTCGAGATACGTAACACATAGAGTCCGAAGACAGGTGAATGGCCCACACAGTGCACCCTATGCCCAGAAACTGGATCTGGGTTGGGTGATTGTAGGTGATGTGTGCATCAAAAACATTCACAAACCAGCCCTGGTCAGCTCTTACTACACCAACATACTGAGAAACGGACATCCCTCTCTCCTTAAACCATGTCCAAATAACTACATTGTGAAGGAGAGATACTGCAACAATGAGCCCTCCTCATTTCCCCTCTTACACAAAGACTGCCTTGTTAATGAAATACAGAACGCTTTGCACTGTGATGTGTTTCAGACAACAAAGGATGACGACACAGAGGCTTCTTCAATAGAGAATAAGCAGTCCTGAACATCATGGACCGAGAAGTTTACAAGGACGAAAGAAACGGGTGGCTCCCCTGCCTTCCAGAGCTCAACGGCCACGGCCCCCTGACAACCGCGCACAGGCACTTGAACACCTTAACTCACTGCAACGATCTTTCAGGAGGAAACCGGAAATGAAAGAACAGTTCATCATGTTAATGGAAAAGATCTTTCAGAGGGGAAATGCTGGAGAAGCTCCCCCACTAAAACCTGAAGAGGAACTCTGGTACTTACCCTGCTTTGGGGTTTACCACCCCAATAAGCCCTCTCAAATAAGAGTCGTCTTTGACTCCAGTGCTCATCTTATCTTGTTTCACCCCATTTATTGTAAAGCGACTTTGAGTGTTAGAAAAGCGCTATATAAGATTGATTTATTGTTATTATTATATAAAGGCCCATCTCTGAACCGAGTACTTCTAACTGAGCCAGACCTCAACAACAGCCTGATAGGGGTCCTTCTTCTGTTCTGGAAAGAGCGGATTGCCTTCACTGTGGACATACAGCAAATGTTCCACTGTTCCATGGTCTGGCCTGAAGAGCATAACTTCCTTAGGTTTCTTTGGTTCAAAGACGACCCTGAGAAAAAGATTGTGGAATTTCGCATGAACGTCCACGACTTTGGAAATAGCCCTTCCCCAGCGGTTGCTCTTTACTGCCTCAGACGTGCAGCTCAAGGTCAGAGCAATTATGAAGAAGATGCAAGACAGTTTGTTGTCCACGACTTTTATATGGACGATGGGCTGAAATCCCTTCCCACAGCAGATGCAGCTATCAGTCTACTTAGAGGAACTCAGGCCATATTTGCTTGTTCTAACCTCAGGCTGCATAAGCTGGCCTCAAACAGCAAAGAGGTCATGGACGTCTTCGCCTGTGAAGATCGTGTCACAGACCTAAAGGACCTGGAGCTTGCTGCTGATAATCTACCAGTGCAGCGCAGCCTCGGGTTACACTGGAACTTGGATTCAGACTGTTTCACTTACCGCATCTAGGATGAGAGAAAGCCATTCACATGACGAGGAGTACTCTCAGCAGTAAAACAGTCTGTATGATCCTCTTGGATTTGTCTCCCTGTGACCATCCATGGAAAGGCACTTCTTCGGGAACTCACCACAGACTCTTCTGATTGGGACGCTCCACTGTCCGCAGAAAAAGAGAAGCTATGGGACAGCTGGAGAGATTCTCTTTAGGAGTTACAGGACTTAAGAATCCTTAAACCTTACACATATGTTCTGCCGACGAGATTATCGAGCATAGATTACAGAGTATAGATTACAGAGTATAGATTATGACGAATTGATGAATTAATTGATTATGACTAATGACTATCGCAAACTGTTCTCTTCTCTAACATGTCTTTTCTCTCTCTCTGAACGATGTCTTCTCCTTTCCCTTTCTCTGTGTTTGAATGGTGTCATGTGAGTCTCTCTTGCATGCATGTGCAGTCGGTTCTCCTCCCAGGTCTCCGTGGTGATGGTGGCCGCCATTTGGATGCTGCCTGCCCTTCCTCTCCTCACATAAGTTTTATTTTATTACATGATGATGCTGGTCGCGTGGCTTGGGTCCTGGACTGCTCCGTTGGCATGTGGACACTGCTTGGCATCCTGTGCATCATGTTCTTCATAAATGTTATGTCCATTATAATTCTGTTATCCTCTTTCAATGTTGTATTACGTAAATTGCGTGAACACAACATGCATTGCACGTTGTCCGTCTTGGGAGAGAGATCCTCCTCTGGTGCTCTCCCTGAGGTTTCTTCCTATTGTTTCTCCCTGTTAAAGGGGTTTTTAGGGAGTTGTTCCTTATCCGATGAGAGGGTCTAAGGACAGGATGTTGTTGTGTTGCTGTTAAGCCCACTGAGGCACATTTGTAATTTGTGATATTGGGCCATATAAATAAAATTGAATTGAATCGAATTGAATTGAATTGAATCATCTGCAGCCAAGCTAACAAAACTCTGTGTTTTCTCAGGCGCTTCAGAAAGGGCAATAGCTGCGGTTGCTTATTTGAAGACTGTGGTTGCAGATGGAAAATGCTACACAGGATTGGTTTCAAGCAAAGATAGACTTTCTTCGCACCCTGAACACACCCCACCTGGAGCTTTGTGCGGCAGATATGGCAGTAAATCTGGCTGAAGTTATCATCTCTGAAATAGACATTATATTTGATACAGTCAGCTTCTACACAGACAGCACGATTGTGCTCGGGTACATCTACACCGAGAAAAGGAGGTTTTATGTATATGTGAACAACCGGCCACTAGTTCCTGTGTCTACCGACCCTTCAGATCCCTTATTCTCACACCTACTTCATTGCTGACCCAGAAAGTAGGCCCTTGTCTCGCTCCGGCTGGAGAATGCGGACACAAAGACTTATTCAGACAGTAGTGGCGCAGAGTTCAAAGTCCGTCTAAGACATTCTGGGGCAGGCGGCGCAAAGAGTATTTGTCAACACTGCAACCCCGCAGGAAGTGGCCGTCCGACCAGCCGAGCCTTAAACAAGGAAGTGTAGCGCAAGGACAGTAAGTGCAAAAGAAATGAATGGCCTCTAGGCATGATCACTGATGTGTACCCTCCAGTAAAGATGGGTGGAAGGGTGTGCAAAGTGCAAGTGAAAGTCAAGCCTCTTCCCTTAAAGGTACACCGTCCTCTTAGGTGAATGTCTCTCGATATATAGATGTGGGTCACCACAACAGAAAAGATAGGCCAGAGTTATTCCTCAGACCGGTACATGAGATAGTCTGACTCATTCCCCCAGATAGCTAAAATGTGAAGTGTTGTGAGTCTGTAATTTGAAAAAGTGAAACCCTCTGGGTATCAGACGGGGACTGTTCTGTTTCCCGAGCCGTTTTCTTGCCAGCTGGCTTTGTTCTTTAGTGGAAGCTCATCTTTGGCGCCATCTCCTGGCGACTAGTGCTTCACAACACGTTCGCGACTCTGTCCTTGTTTAATGACGTCATCAGCGGGCGTCCGCTGTTATTATGTCTCAACGGGAAAAACGTGCTGCTCTTCTTCGTGTTTTACAAATTCTTCATCGTTTAAGCCGGTGTTTGAAGGTATTGTTGGTGTGTCATGTAAATCACAACGTTTATTCCTGTTAACCAAGACTATTCGGGGTGTATGTGAACTCAGGGTTTATTTAGCATGAACGCTTTTTTAAAGAAAGAGCTGACTTGCATTTTGGTTAACAACTTTGATTTGTACCTGACTGGATAACATTTTAACTGGACAGGAAGTCTTACTAAAGTCAGAAGAGTTTATCTGTCTCTTCTATAATTCCCAAACAAAGAAACCTGTTTCAGTACCACGGATGGCATCTGTCCGTCAAGTCACTTTAAACACGTGTTTCAACGGAAATGCCAATACTTGAGTATTTTGCACAAGTTCTATGCAGACCATGTTTCCTTTCCTGCCAGTCAACGTGTTTGTGGCTGTTTGTCGCTTCGTTGTGTTGTTTGTTTATTTCCTTGTGTGCGTTGCACGTTGTTTCCCAGTTTTCCCCTCCTCCCCTGGCGGCAGGAGGGAGGGGGTCTTCAGCCTCTTGTCAGCGTGGTGATTTCGGGGAGTTGGATCTGACTGTTGACTCCAGCAAGGCGCTGGAGGCAGAGGACAGGACAGACAGGGATTAGGACAGATAGGGATTAGGTAAAACAGGATCTGCAGGAGTAGCTGCAGCTGAAGAACTAATTGTGTTTATTATCTCATCAACCTTATTGCAGGAAAAGTCTAGAAACTCATGGACCATGAACGGGGAGCAGCTAATAGAAGGCTGCTGTTTAGTAAATTTAGCTACATTGTCCAAGATAAATCAGGTGTTTTATTTTTTTTATATATATATATATATATATTGATTAAGCAAGAGAGATACACTGCTTTCACAGCAGCTACAATACAATAGGCTTGTATTCCAATGAACACTCTTGCCAAGGTAGGTAAAAAACTTCCAATTTTGATTGGCGCGATTTATGTTGCCGTCTGCTGCAGGCCCGCTTAAGAGCACATGCCAGCCAATCAGAGAAGGGGGAGGGAGTCTTGAGGTGGTTTTGGAGTGGATGGAGATCTGTGTGTCATCGGCATAGAAGTGGAAGTTAAGACCGGCAGACATACCAGCATGTTCCCTGGCTCTGCCTAATGTCAGAAGCTAAGCAGGTGTGGGCTTGGCTAGTCCTTGGATGGGAGACCTCCCGGGAAAATTGAGTTGCTGCCCGGGGGGGCACGGCCCCTCCGCTGGCGCCCCCTTCCCCTGGCGCCCCCCTCCCCTGTCCCGAGTGGACAAAAGAAAAACGCCTGCACAGAAACAGCCAAATGGAAGCTGCAATACATGCATTATTATCATGAGCCTATTATTATTAAGTCTCGTCCTTTGCCACTAAAGTTAGGAGCCCAATGGCCTCATATTTGTGTAAATCCAAGTGTAAAAGCAAGAGTGTGTAAGTGCAGCATGGCAAGTCCAAGTGATGTAGTTTATTTAGCTGTGTGTGTTCAGGATATGGACATGTTGGCTTCATTGTGTACATTTTCCCTTCATGCAATTGAAATACTAAATGACATTTCTGTCTTCGGTCTTTACACTTTAAAACCACTTAAATCACTTAAACCATATCGCTTGCATTAACACCCGTGCATGGGACATGTAGATGGGATGCATGATACCACCCCACACCCTTTGGCTATACACAGTCCATGGCATTGTTAAAAGGGCTATCATCATCTTCGAAAGTAGTTTTAAAATAGTAGTTTTGACAAGTGCCACCCTAATTAAATGGCTGGCCCCAGCTGCCCCCCCCCCAGTAAAAGTCCTGTTGAAGTGGTGTTGGTGGGCTAGCATGGGGCAGTCTTCCCTCTGGTCCCTCCGCATGTTGCTTCCACGTCAAAGAAGGCCCAACAAAGACCTTTTTTTCCTGAGGAAAAAGTGTGGATTTAATTTCTCCTCCCAGATGATGACTCTCTTTTATACAAGTTTTATTGAAACAGTTTTAATGTACTGTATTGTTGCTTGGTTTGGTAACTTGGACCCGTGCCAATAAAAAGTCATGGTAGACTCATCAAATGGGCTAGTAAGATTTCAGGGAGAAGTCAAACCCAGCTGACTGACCTTTATAATAGGAGGGTGTTCAGAAAGGCTACTTCCCCTCTGGAGTGCCAAGGTCACCCCCTTCGGCCAGAGTTTGAGCTGTTACCCTCAGGTCGTCGGTGGAGGATGCCCTGTATTAGGATTAAGAGATACAAGGCTTCCTTTGTCCCACTGCCATCCAGCTGTTACATGGTAGATAGTGGTCATCGGTTGTCTGCAGATCGCTTGTTTCCATGGTCTGTATATTTGAACTCCTTTGGTTCTCCTTGCCCCCTATATCCTGTTGTTTGTTTGTTGTCCCTCAGTGGTGTGTCAGTTCTGCCTTGGTGTTTGTATGTTTTACTTGTGTGAGCGGTTTATATATACTGGCTGCAAACTATTTTCCCTGTAAGGAACAATAAAGATAGTGGCACGGTGGCGCAGTGGTTAGCACAGTCACCTCGCAGCAAGAAGGTCCTGGGTTCGAGCCCCGGGGTAGTCCAACCTTGGGGGCCGTCCTCTGTGTGGAGGTTGCATGTTCTCCCCGTGCCTGGGTGGGTTTCCTCCGGGGGCTCCGCTTCCCTCCCACACTCCAAACACATGTATTTACTTCTTTTGTTG
>NC_079230.1:2698131-2735631 GCF_029633865.1 Lampris incognitus | reverse complement strand
AGACTCTTCCTCTCTCAGTCGGGCTGAGGCCCTTCTCACGTGTAGAGAGAGAGACAGAAAGAGAGACAGAGACTCTTCCTCTCTCAGTCGGGCTGAGGCCTGTCTCACATGTAGAGAGAGAGACAGAATAAGAGAGAGACAGAGACTCTTCCTCTCTCAGTCGGGCGGAGGCCTGTCTCACATGTAGAGAGAGAGACAGAGACTCTTCCTCTCTCAGTCGGGCTGAGGCCTGTCTCACATGTAGAGAGAGAGACAGAAAGAGAGAGAGACAGAGATCTTCCTCTCTCAGTCGGGCGGAGGCCTGTCTCATGTAGAGAGAGAGACAGAAAGAGAGAGAGAGACAGAGACTCTTCCTCTCTCAGTCGGGCTGAGGCCTGTCTCACGTGTGGAGAGAGAAAGACAGAATGAGAGAGAGACAGAGACTCTTCCTCTCTCAGTCGGGCTGAGGCCTGTCTCACGTGTAGAGAGAGAGACAGAAAGAGAGAGAGACAGAGACTGTTCCTCTCTCAGTCGGGCTGAGGCCTGTCTCACGTGTAGAGAGAGAGACAGAAAGAGAGAGAGACAGAGACTCTTCCTCTCTCAGTCGGGCTGAGGCCTGTCTCACGTGTAGAGAGAGAGACAGAATGAGAGCGAGACAGAGACTCTTCCTCTCTCAGTCGGCTGAGGCCTGTCTCACGTGTAGAGAGAGAGACAGAAAGAGAGAGAGACAGAGACTCTTCCTCTCTCAGTCGGGCTGAGGCCTGTCTCACGTGTACAGAGAGAGACAGAAAGAGAGAGAGACAGAGACTCTTCCTCTTTCAGTCGGGCTGAGGCCTGTCTCACGTGTAGAGAGAGAGACAGAAAGAGAGAGAGACAGAGACTCTTCCTCTCTCAGTCGGGCTGAGGCCTGTCTCACGTGTAGAGAGAGAGACAGAAAGAGAGAGAGGCAGAGACTCTTCCTCTCTCAGTCGGGCTGAGGCCTGTCTCACGTGTAGAGAGATAGACAGAAAGAGAGAGAGGCAGAGACTCTTCCTCTCTCAGTCGGGCTGAGGCCTGTCTCACGTGTGGAGAGAGAAAGACAGAATGAGAGAGAGACAGAGACTCTTCCTCTCTCAGTCGGGCTGAGGCCTGTCTCACGTGTAGAGAGAGAGACAGAAAGAGAGAGAGACAGAGACTCTTCCTCTCTCAGTCGGGCTGAGGCCTGTCTCACGTGTAGAGAGAGAGACAGAATGAGAGCGAGACAGAGACTCTTCCTCTCTCAGTCGGCTGAGGCCTGTCTCACGTGTAGAGAGAGAGACAGAAAGAGAGAGAGACAGAGACTCTTCCTCTCTCAGTCGGGCTGAAGCCTGTCTCACGTGTACAGAGAGAGACAGAAAGAGAGAGAGACAGAGACTCTTCCTCTTTCAGTCGGGCTGAGGCCTGTCTCACGTGTAGAGAGAGAGACAGAAAGAGAGAGAGACAGAGACTCTTCCTCTCTCAGTCGGGCTGAGGCCTGTCTCACGTGTAGAGAGAGAGACAGAAAGAGAGAGAGGCAGAGACTCTTCCTCTCTCAGTCGGGCTGAGGCCTGTCTCACGTGTAGAGAGATAGACAGAAAGAGAGAGAGGCAGAGACTCTTCCTCTCTCAGTCGGGCTGAGGCCTGTCTCACGTGTAGAGAGAGAGACAGAAAGAGAGAGAGACAGAGACTCTTCCTCTCTCAGTCGGGCTGAAGCCTGTCTCACGTGTACAGAGAGAGACAGAAAGAGAGAGAGACAGAGACTCTTCCTCTTTCAGTCGGGCTGAGGCCTGTCTCACGTGTAGAGAGAGAGACAGAAAGAGAGAGAGACAGAGACTCTTCCTCTCTCAGTCGGGCTGAGGCCTGTCTCACGTGTAGAGAGAGAGACAGAAAGAGAGAGAGAGACAGAGACTATTCTTCTCTCAGTCGGGCTGAGGCCTGTCTCACGTGTAGAGAGATAGACAAAATGAGAGCGAGACAGAGACTCTTCCTCTCTCAGTCGGGCTGAGGCCTGTCTCACGTGTAGAGAGAGAGACAGAATGAGAGAGAGACAGAGACTCTTCCTCTCTCAGTCGGGCTGAGGCCTGTCTCACGTGTAGAGAGAGAGACAGAAAGAGAGAGAGACAGAGACTCTTCCTCTCTCAGTCGGGCTGAGGCCTGTCTCACGTGTAGAGAGAGAGACAGAAAGAGAGAGAGACAGAGACTCTTCCTCTCTCAGTCGGGCTGAGGCCCTTCTCACGTGTAGAGAGAGAGACAGAAAGAGAGACAGACTCTTCCTCTCTCAGTCGGGCTGAGGCCTGTCTCACATGTAGAGAGAGAGACAGAATAAGAGAGAGACAGAGACTCTTCCTCTCTCAGTCGGGCGGAGGCCTGTCTCACATGTAGAGAGAGAGACAGAGACTCTTCCTCTCTCAGTCGGGCTGAGGCCTGTCTCACATGTAGAGAGAGAGACAGAAAGAGAGAGAGACAGAGATCTTCCTCTCTCAGTCGGGCGGAGGCCTGTCTCATGTAGAGAGAGAGACAGAATGAGAGAGAGACAGAGACTCTTCCTCTCTCAGTCGGGCTGAGGCCTGTCTCACGTGTAGAGAGAGAGACAGAAAGAGAGAGAGACAGAGACTCTTCCTCGCTCAGTCGGGCTGAGGCCTGTCTCACGTGTAGAGAGAGATACAGAAAGAGAGAGAGACAGAGACTCTTCCTCTCTCAGTCGGGCTGAGGCCTGTCTCACGTGTAGAGAGAGAGACAGAAAGAGAGAGAGACAGAGACTCTTCCTCTCCCAGTCGGGCTGAGGCCTGTCTCACATATAGAGAGAGAGACAGTCTCTGTCTCTCTGTTTCTCTCTCTCCTGTCTAGAGAGAGAGAGACAGGCCTCAGCCCGACTCCACAGGGTTCATGGCAGTCAGACAGACAGACACAGACCGACAGACAGTCAGTCAGACAGACGGACAGACAGTTAGCAAGACAGACAGTCCGAAAGACACACAGTCAGTCAGATAGATGGACAGTCAGTCAGACAGACAGACAGACTGTCTCTCTCTCTACACCTGAGTCAGTCTGAGGCCTGTCTGTTGGACTGTTGGACTGCCATGAAACCTGGATGGGTTGACAGATAGAAAGACAGAGACAGACAGACCTTCATGCACTACAATTCTTGTATATAACATAACAAGTTAGAAAGCCTGCAGAACCTGATCTCTCTCTCTCTCTCTCTCTCTCTCTCTCCCTCCCTCTATCTCACACACACACACACACACACACACACATCCATATACACACAACACAAGTCAGATCTGGTTGTGCAATAGGCTGGGAGCTGCGGACTGGACCACTCCCTGTAAGAAAGAGAAAGAGAGAGAGAGAGAGAGAGAGAGAGAGAGAGAGAGAGAAGAGCAGCAGCCAGCGGGAAAAGAGGGAGAGGAATGCTGGAAGAAGAACTGACAGAGGAGAGGTTGACCAACATACAGAGGGACATAAAGAGACAGGGAAACAGCCGAACAGAGACAGACAGAGGGACAGAAAGACACACAGACAGCCTGGAGGTTTGTGTGTGTGTTTGAGAGAGGAAGAGGGAGAGAGAGGAAGAGGGAGAGAGAAGATGAGTGTCGGTAAAAGGAGGAGTGGATTTCAGATCACCAGTGTGACGTCAGAGTATTCAGAAACTTCTGCAAACCAATCAGCTGCCAGCCCTCTGACCATTGTCCAATCAGCTTCCAGCCCTCAGGGAAGCCTCTCCCAGCCGACCACACCTTCCCTTTCAAGGAAGTTTGTCTCCCAGGAGGCCCCAGGACACGGGGCGGGATCTTCCAGATTCAGAGTGGTGCGCTTGGCTGGTGGACGAGGTGAGCCTTATCGCCGTGGGCGATGGACCTGCACAGACTTCCTAGAAAGAGAGGAAGGGATGGGGTTTAGAAGGGTGATGGACAGCATGAGACACGCCCACTCCCTGGAATCTCTAGAGATGATTGGTCTAGAAAGAAATAGGAGAGGTACTGGTGTCCACATGCATGCTGTCAGAGGGACAGGGCATCACATGCACTCTAAGAAGACCGCCAACCTACTTGCTCAGCCAATCAGAGGAGAGGGGGAGGAGATTGGAGGAATTAGGCCCCTCCTACTGCACAGCGACCCGCCTTCTCCTACACACCGGGAGCCAATCAGTCTGCGCCTGCTGGACTCCAAACAGCCAATGGAAGCACAGTATCGTGACTCCGCCCCCCCTCACCCCTCACTGCGCCCACGAAACCTCCCACGTCCTCTGCGATTGGATCTGGATGCTGCTGGAAGGGTATGAAAACAAACACACACACACACACACACACACATACATCTACACAACTGAACACACATGTTAGTGCAACAAACACCCAAAGATATACATATGCTTCTAATGTGTGTGCTCTCTCTCCCTCTGTCTGTCAGTCTGTCTGTCTCTCTCTCTCTCTCTCTCCCTCTCTGTCTGCCTCTCTGTGTGTGTGTGTCTGTCTGTGTCTCTCTCTCCCCCTCTCTCTGTGTGTCTGTCTGTCTGTTTGTCTGCCTGTCTGTCTGTCTGTCTCTCTCTCCCCCTCCCCCTCTCTGCCTCTCTGTGTGTGTGTCTGTGTCTGTCTGTCTGTCTGTCTGTCTGTCTGTCTGTCTGTCTGTCTCTGTCTCCAGTCTGTTCTGAGGGCCTCTCAGTCCCAGCCTAGTTCTCCTGGTAGTTCCTGTTCTGCAGATGGAACTTTCCAGTTCGGTCTGATCCCCCTCCACACTCACTCAGCCTTCAGCCTGGACCGTACCATCTTCCACCTGGCAGGGGACGCCAGGTAAACGCCATATATATATATATATATATATATATATATATATATATATATATATATATATATATATGTATATATATAAGTGTGTGTGTGTGTGTGTGTGTGTGTGTGTGTCTGGATGGTGAACTGGTTTGGAGAACGGTAACGCGGTTCAGCTGGACCTGCGCTGTCCTCCATGTTGGATGTTACATACTGCATACGCCATACAACGCACTGCAAACCACACAGACCACAGTACATACAACCTACTGTCCAGCCAGGTCAGCTGTGTGTGTTGTGGTCTGCCGGGTGGCAGGTGGGCGGGGCCTCAGTCTGTCTTCACTTCCTGTTCTGGACTCTAGGAAACACTCACAAGCAGGCGACGATGTGAAATCTACCGACATCCTCGTTCACATTGAGCAGAACCACGTGGAGGTCTTTAATCTGCCGGTCTGCTGGCGCCATCTTGATTTAACACGTTGTGTTCAGCCGCTGAGTCTCACATAAATAGACCCGGTACACACACACACACACACACACACACACACACACACACACTCACACACTCTCACAGAGCTGGAAGACATGCCATAACGCCATGCTACACCCACACACACAGCACATCTATTTTTTGCTTGTCTGACTATCAGCTGACCTGAAAAGTGTGCGTGTGTTGTGTCTATTTAAGTTTGAACCCTGAATAAACCACGTTCCAGGTCAAGTCCAACTTTATTATCGACTCTATTAAGTAGAATGCAATGAAATTCTTGTGCACTGGCTCTTTCTGCCTTAACACAAAGGACACAAGGACACACCATCCCAAAACATGTTGCACCTTGTGGACCATTTTCTACCACTTCCCCTTTTCTCCCCAATTCTACTTGGCCAATCACCCCACTCTTCCGAGCCGTCCCGGTCTCTGCTGCACCTCCTCTGAGCCATCCCGGTCTCTGCTGCACCTCCTCTGAGCCATCCCGGTCTCTGCTGCACCCCCTCTGAGCCGTCCCGGTCTCTGCTGCACCTCCTCTGAGCCATCCCGGTCTCTGCTGCACCCCCTCTGAGCCATCCCGGTCTCTGCTGCACCCCCTCTGAGCCGTCCCGGTCTCTGCTGCACCTCCTCTGAGCCATCCCGGTCTCTGCTGCACCCCCTCTGAGCCGTCCTGGTCTCTGCTGCACCTCCTCTGAGCCGTCCCGGTCTCTGCTGCACCCCCTCTGAGCCGTCTTGGTCTCTGCTGCACCCCCTCTGAGCCGTCCCTGTCTCTGCTGCACCTCCTCTGAGCCGTCTTGGTCTCTGCTGCACCTCCTCTGAGCCATCCCGGTCTCTGCTGCACCCCCTCTGAGCCGTCTTGGTCTCTGCTGCACCCCCTCTGAGCCGTCCCGGTCTCTGCTCCGCCCCCTCTGAGCCGTCTTGGTCTCTGCTGCACCCCCTCTGAGCCGTCCCGGTCTCTGCTGCACCCCCTCTGAGCCGTCCCTGTCTCTGCTGCACCTCCTCTGAGCCGTCCCGGTCTCTGCTGCACCTCCTCTGAGCCGTCCCTGTCTCTGCTGCACCTCCTCTGAGCCGTCCCGGTCTCTGCTGCACCCCCTCTGAGCCGTCCCGGTCTCTGCTCCGCCCCCTCTGAGCCGTCTTGGTCTCTGCTGCACCTCCTCTGAGCCGTCCCAGTCTCTGCTCCGCCCCCTCTGAGCCGTCTTGGTCTCTGCTGCACCTCCTCTGAGCCGTCCCGGTCTCTGCTGCACCTCCTCTGAGCCGTCCCAGTCTCTGCTCCGCCCCCTCTGAGCTGTCCCGGTCTCTGCTGCACCTCCTCTGAGCCGCCCCGGTCTCTGCTCCACCCCCTCTGCTGATCCAGGGAGGGCTGCAGACTACCACATGCCTCCTCCCATACATGCGGAGTCACCAGCTGCTTCTTCTCACCTGACAGTGAGGTGTTTCACCAGGGGGGCGTAGCGCATGGGAGGATCACGTTATTCCCCCCAGTTCCCCCTCCCCCCTGAACAGGCACCCCGACCGACCAGAGGAGGCGCTAGTGCAGCGACCAGGACACATACCCACATCCAGCTTCCCACCCACAGACACGACCAACTGTGTCTGTAGGGACGCCCGACCAAGCTGGAGGTAACACGGGGATTCAAACCGACGATCCCGGTGTTGGTAGGCAACGGAATAGACCGCTACGCCACCCGGACCCCCCTTGTGTACCATTGGTACCAATTCATTTTTACCACTTAAAGAACAATAACAGAATAGATTTTACCTATCTATCTGTTTGTATGTCTGCATGTCTCTGATTGGTCTCACACACACACACACACACACACACACACACACACACACACACACACACACACACACACACACACACACACAGTGTCAGGACCTCCTCAGTGTGTGTTGTGGTTGCAGAGTGGGAGGGAGGAGAATTCCAGTGCTGAGCTCTCATTGGCTGACAGAGTATGTGGGCGGGTTGGAATGATAGTGTCAAGTTTCAGCCAATCAGAATGAAGAGACTGAGCGCGTGGGAAGAGATGACCGGGGAGAGAGGGAGTCCCACGTTATTCTGCTATCGCTCTCTCTCTCTGGAGTCAGACAGGTTCACAGTGTGATGATCAGGCTCTGGACCCACTGGACTTTGTCTGAAATTGGACTCTGGTCTTCCATCAAGCTACCAACGTTTTTCATTTGAATCTTTTCAGTTTTTAATTTTTGTTTACTAATGAGAGATGACCTCTGACCTGCCAACATCCCTTGCTACTGAACTCAGTATTTCTCCTCTGCACTACAAAACCAAATTCCAACTGGGAGCTCTCTGATTGGCTAACTACAGGAATTAACCCAGCGGCAGTCTGTCTTGGAGATTTGTGGAACACAGGAAGTAGCCTAACAACAGCTTGGTTTGCAGTGTAAGGATTGGCTGATCACAGGATTGGCTGGTTGGTCAGTCATGTTTGGAAGTGTAAAGAAGATGGTCTCTGTCTTTGAGAGCGGACAACATCCCAGACCTCCTCCTCCTCTGCCTCCTTCTGTCCCTTCTCCTAATCCCACCCTTTCTCACCTGCTCCAGCGTCCCTCCCGCCCACCTCTGACCCCGCCCACCCCTCACAGAGCCCTTCAGGTGGTTGCTAAGAGACCAGAGAGTGAGTGGGAGGTACTTCCTGTTGTGTTGAGGGGTCATAGAGAGGCCAAATGTCATGCAAGGATCAGGGAATCTTGGCCCAGCACTCGGACAACCCTTCAACCCAAACCTCCACCTTCTAGGAAGGGCCAAATTCAGCGGTCACTAACTCAACTTCCTGTTTTTACCCACAAACCAAAAGCGTCCGTTGGAACCTCAACACTGCCCTTGAACCCTCCACAGCCAATCACTGACAGATTGACTCACAGCTCTAAAGACCTAAAAACTAAAACCCAAGTTAAAGTGAACTCCACTAAACTGACTAAACTTGACCCAATCCACTCTGCTAACTCTACTAACCCTAAAACCAATCTTATGATCCCTGCCAACTCCACCATCCCTGAAACTAACCCTACTAACCCCAAAACAAACTCTACTTACACTAAAACTTACTTAACTATCCCCACCAACCCTGAAACTAGCCTTAGCAACCCTAACATTGACTTTAACCCTACTAACCCTAAAGCAAACCCTGCTGACTCTGCCAACCCCACCAACCCTGAAACTAGCCTTAGCAACCCTAACATTGACTTTAACCCTACTAACCCTAAAGCAAACCCTGCTAACTCTGCCAACCCCACCAACCCTGAAACTAACCTTAGCAACCCTAACATTGACTTTAACCCTACTAACCCTAAAGCAAACCCTGCTGACTCTGCCAACCCCACCAACCCTGAAACTAACCTTAGCAACCCTAACATTGACTTTAACCCTACTAACCCTAAAGCAAACCCTGCTAACTCTGCCAACCCCACCAACCCTGAAACTAACCTTAGCAACCCTGGACCTCAGTGCTCAACCGAACCGCGACCCCAGCCAACCTCAGTGAACCAAATTCTGCTGCCAGCACCTCCTCATCCAGTAATCCCTGCTCACTTCAGAACACAAGCCCTGACTGGCAGCCTCCCTGCCTCGCCTCACTGTTATTGGCCAGTCTGTTTTAAAGCCCCTCCCAGGGGGCGGGAATCTGAAGCTGCCCTGCTGTCACTGCTGCTCTTCTGTCAGAGGTAACCATGACAACGGGTTCCGGAGGTGGCTCTTAAATCATCCTCCACATCCTCACCCACACCCTCCCCTTTTAAAACAAAAGTCTTACACTACTTTAAAGTGATTTCTCCAACCTGTCTATATCTAACTTGTGGCTCTCTTTAACCTGTCTGTCTGTAACCTGTCTGTCTAACTTGTCTCTCTCGCTATAATCTGTTTCTCTGACTCTTGGTTTTCTCTCTAACTAGTCTGTCTCTAACCAGTCTTTCTCTCACAAAGCCTTTCACGTAGAAGATTACACCCGCAAGGCAGTGGAGGTTTGAAATCAGAGTTTTCCTTCTCCTAGATGAACTGCCCGACAAAGCTAACGAGCTTCACCTACCCAGGATATATATATATATATATATATATATATATATATATATATATATACCCTTCTCACTCTTTTTCGGGTGGTGTGTGTCTTCCTCAAGTTTGTGTCCTCTACCAGAGGAGATTGAGGGTTCTGTGCAGTATCTTGGCTGTTCCTAGGACTGCACTCTTCTGGACAGAGACCTCAGATTTTGTTCCTGGAATCTGCTGGAGCCACTGTCCCAGTTTGGGGGTCACAGCCCCTAGTGCTCCTATTACCACTGGGACTACTGTGGATTTCACCTGCCACATGTGATGTAGTTCTTCATTCAGTCCTTGGTATTTCTCTAGCTTCTCATGGTCTTTCTTCCTGATGTTGCCGTCGCTTGGCATTGCTACATCGAACACTACTGTTGTCTTCTGTTCCTTGTCGAGTACCACAATGTCTGGTTGGTTAGCCAGCACCTGCTTATCAGTCTGGAACTTGAAGTCCCACAGGCTCTTAGCTCTGACATTCTCAACCACCTTTGGCGGTGTCTCCTCCCATTTGGACTTGGGGACTTCCAGTCTGTTTTCAGTACAGATGTTCCTGTACACTATCCCAGCCACCTGGTTATGCCTTTCAGTGTACGCTTTCCCAGCTAGCATCTTACACCCTGCTACTAGGTGCTGGACTGTCTCAAGGGCATCTTTGCACAGCCTGCATCTTGGGTCTTTTCTGGTGTGGTAGACCCCTGCCTCAACCGATCTGGTGCTGAGCAGTGCCTGTTCTTGTGCTGCTATGATCAGAGCTTCTGTGCCTGTGTTGTGCTGCCTGTGCTGTGCCCTGTGCTGTCCTTTAGTCCAGCCTTTTCTAGCCACTGGTAGGATTTCTCAATATCAGCCACGACTTCTATCTGTCGATGGTACATCCCGTGGAGGGGCCTGATCTTCCATGATACCTCCTCTTCTTCTTCCTCCGCTCTATTTCTTCTGCTGCCTGAGGTACTCACTCACCAGTTCGTCGTGGGGGACCCTCTTTCTGATGTACTCATGGATGTTCCTTGTTTAATCCTGGATAGTGGCCCTGACACTCACTAACCCTCAGCCCCCATCTTCTCTCTTATCGTACAGTCTCATGCTGCTGGACTTCAGGTAGAACCCTCCGTGTATTGTGAGGAGTTTCTGTGTCCTGATATATGTGGCCTTTATCTCCTCCCTTGGCCAGTTTATTATTCCAGCTGGGTATCTGATGACTGGTAGGGCATATGTGTTGACGGCTTGGATCTTATTCTTCCCACTGAGCTGGCTCCTCAGGATCTGCCTCACTCTCCAGAAGTATTTGGCTGTAGCTGACCTCCTTGCTGCCTCCTCGTGGTTTCCATTTGCCTGTGGAATACCCAGGTACTTGTAACGCTCCTGTATGTCTGTTATCCTGCCATCTGCTAATCCAACCCCTTCAGTCCTCACCACCTTTCCTCTTTTGTCACCATTCGACTGCACTTGTCCAGTCCAAATGACATCTCGATGTCATCGCTGCAGATCCTGGAGACAGTACACACACACACACACACACACACACACACACACACACACACACATATATATATATATATATATACACTACCGTTCAAAAGTTTGGGATCACCCAAACAATTTTGTGTTTTCCATGAAAAGTCACACTTATTCACCACCATATGTTGTGAAATGAATAGAAAATAGAGTCAAGACATTGACAAGGTTAGAAATAATGATTTGTATTTGAAATAAGATTTTTTTTACATCAAACTTTGCTTTCGTCAAAGAATCCTCCATTTGCAGCAATTACAGCATTGCAGACCTTTGGCATTTTAGCTGTTAATTTGTTGAGGTAATCTGGAGAAATTGCACCCCACGCTTCCAGAAGCAGCTCCCACAAGTTGGATTGGTTGGATGGGCACTTCTTTGAGCAGATTGAGTTTCTGGAGCATCACATTTGTGGGGTCAATTAAACGCTCAAAATGGCCAGAAAAAGAGAACTTTCATCTGAAACTCGACAGTCTATTCTTGTTCCTAGAAATGAAGGCTATTCCATGCGAGAAATTGCTAAGAAATTGAAGATTTCCTACACCGGTGTGTACTACTCCCTTCAGAGGACAGCACAAACAGGCTCTAACCAGAGTAGAAAAAGAAGTGGGAGGCCGCGTTGCACAACTGAGCAAGAAGATAAGTACATTAGAGTCTCTAGTTTGAGAAACAGACGCCTCACAGGTCCCCAACTGGCATCTTCATTAAATAGTACCTGTTAGAGCCTGTTTGTGCTGTCCTCTGAAGGGAGTAGTACACACCGGTGTAGGAAATCTTCAATTTCTTAGCAATTTCTCGCATGGAATAGCCTTCATTTCTAAGAACAAGAATAGACTGTCGAGTTTCAGATGAAAGTTCTCTTTTTCTGGCCATTTTGAGCGTTTAATTGACCCCACAAATGTGATGCTCCAGAAACTCAATCTGCTCAAAGAAGTGCCCATCCAACCAATCCAACTTGTGGGAGCTGCTTCTGGAAGCGTGGGGTGCAATTTCTCCAGATTACCTCAACAAATTAACAGCTAGAATGCCAAAGGTCTGCAATGCTGTAATTGCTGCAAATGGAGGATTCTTTGACGAAAGCAAAGTTTGATGTAAAAAAAATCTTATTTCAAATACAAATCATTATTTCTAACCTTGTCAATGTCTTGACTCTATTTTCTATTCATTTCACAACATATGGTGGTGAATAAGTGTGACTTTTCATGGAAAACACGAAATTGTTTGGGTGATCCCAAACTTTTGAACGGTAGTGTATATATATAGTATCTTTCTCTGAGTCCCCCCTCCCCTCTCTCTCTCTCTGTTTCTCTGTCTGTGCAGTGGTTCCAGTAACAGTTTGATCGCCATTGACAACAAGATAGAACAGGCCATGGTAAGACAGATTCTTCTCATTTTGCTATCTCCTCTGAGTGCATTACGTTCAGCTGACCTGTGTGTTCGTGTGTGTGTGTGTGTGTGTGTGTGTGTGTAGGACTTGGTAAAGAACCACCTGATGCTGGCAGTCAGAGAAGAGGTTGAGCTTCTGAGACATCAGATCAGAGACCTGCAAGAGAGAAATGCCCAACTAGAGAAAGAGAACCTCCTCCTGAGATCACTACGAGATACACGCTGATATCTACACACACACACACACACACACACACACACACACACACACACACACACACACACGGATATCGCTATGCTTATACACACACTGATCCACACACACAGACACACGCTGATCTAACCCGAGGACTGTCTGTAGTCTACAGTCTGTATTGAAGACAGACGAGTGGAAACCTGTAGACTTTCCAGTGTTGTTCTCCTTCTGATCTCCATCTTTTTGTGGTGTTTTAATGAGCCTGTAATTTAAATACTTCCATTCCCTCAGTGATTCAGCCCACATTTACCAGTAAATATTTCAGGAACACAAGAATCCATAGCTCTGAAGATGAACTCTGTCAGGAACTCTGTCACTATCATGACAACAGTCCCTCTATCACAGTAGAGTCTAGTTCTACCAGAGTAATATTTGGTTCTGTCAGATTAAAGTCTGATTCTATCACCAAAAAATCTGGTTCTATCACCGTAAAGTCTGATTGTATTACAGTAAAGTCTTGTTCTATCACAGTAGAGTCTGGTTCTATCACAGCAGAATTGGTT
The DNA here is from genome assembly GCF_029633865.1 of Lampris incognitus. Taxonomy (NCBI): domain Eukaryota; kingdom Metazoa; phylum Chordata; class Actinopteri; order Lampriformes; family Lampridae; genus Lampris; species Lampris incognitus. Next base: position 2,722,691 of record NC_079230.1, on the reverse strand, counting down.
TCTACCAGATTAATGTTTGGTTCTACCAGAGTAAAGTCTGGTTCTATCACAATGAAGTCATGTTCTATCAAAGTAGATGTTGGTTCTATCATAGTAGAATCTGGTTCAATGAGAGTAATGTTTGGTTCAACCAGAATAAAGTCTGATTCTATCATAATAAAGTCTGGTTCTATCACCGTAAAGTCTGATTGTATTACAGTAAAGTCTTGTTTTATCACTGACGAGTCTGGTTCTATCACAGTAGATGTTGGTTCTATCATAGCAGAATCTGGTTCAATGAGAGTAATGTTTGGTTCTACCAGAGTAAAGTCTGATTCTATCATAATAAAGTCTTGTTCTATCGCTGACGAGTCTGGTTCTATCACAGTAGATGTTGGTTCTATCATAGTAGAATCTGGTTCAACGAGAGTAATGTTTGGTTCTACCAGAGTAAAGTCTGATTCTATCATAATAAAGTCTGGCTGTATCAAACTCGATACAGATTTCAAACTAGTTCTGGGTTTCAAGATGTTTTCACAGTAACTCAATAACTAGAATGATGATGATGATGACCACAGAATAGACAAGTTAATAACAATAGATTAACAAACAATCGGGTTCTGCTCTTGTATTTGTGCGCACGCGTGTGGTGTGTGTGTGTGTGAGAGAGAGAGAGAGAGAGAGAGAGAGAGAGAGAGAGAGAGAGAGAGAGAGAGAGAGAGAGAGAGAGAGAGAGAGAGAGAGAGAGAGAGAGAGAGAGAGAGAGTTCTGAGCTAGTTGGAATGCAAATCAAACCCTTAAGAGGATCTTTAGATTGCATAAACACACACACACTAATCACACTAATCACACTAATCACGCTAATCTATCCCATGAGGAACATTTTTCAACAATGTTCTTTTATGACTGATCAGAGATCAGGTCGCCTGGCAGCCAATCACAGAGATGGACATTTGTCTCCTAGCAACAGCATATTAACACATTGAGTGTTCATAGATGATGAGGAGGATGAGGATGTTGTGGTCCCTGTAAGCAGGCAGTCCATAGGTTATTTTTACTCATAAGACCACAAAAACAAGACCACAATAAACCACCATACAGTGACTCGTTCTAGGCCTCTTTACAGTCAACAGTTTGAGTACACACCATGATTGTCTATCTGTCTGTTTGTTTGTTTGTTTGTTTGTTTGTTTGTTTTCATCATTCTTGGTTTGATTTCACATTTGGAAAATTCAGCTGAACCGAGATGAGGGAACACTGCACCTGTCAGTCTTTGCTGCATCCACTAGCAGCTGGCAGACCTATCCTTGTGACCCTGGCTCACTGTGTTAGGTGACCTCCCTTGTGACCCTGGCTCACTGTGTTAGGTGACCTTCCTTGTGACCCTGGCTCACTGTGTTAGGTGACCTCCCTTGTGACCCTGGCTCACTGTGTTAGGTGACTTTCCTTGTGACCCTGGCTCACTGTGTTAGGTGTCTTTCCTTGTGACCCTGGCTCACTGTGTTAGGTGACCTTCCTTGTGACCCTGGCTCACTGTGTTAGGTGACTGTCCTTGTGACCCTGGCTCACTGTGTTAGGTGACCTTCCTTGTGACCCTGGCTCACTGTGTTAGGTGTCTTTCCTTGTGACCCTGGCTCACTGTGTTAGGTGACTTTCCTTGTGACCCTGGCTCACTGTGTTAGGTGACCTTCCTTGTGACCCTGGCACACTGTGTTAGGTGACCTTCCTTGTGACCCTGGCTCACTGTGTTAGGTGACCTTCCTTGTGACCCTGGCTCACTGTGTTAGGTGACCTTCCTTGTGACCCTGGCTCACTGTGTTAGGTGACCTTCCTTGTGACCCTGGCACACTGTGTTAGGTGACCTTCCTTGTGACCCTGGCTCACTGTGTTAGGTGACCTTCCTTGTGACCCTGGCTCACTGTGTTAGATGTCTTTCCTTGTGACCCTGGCTCACTGTGTTAGGTGACCTTCCTTGTGACCCTGGCTCACTGTGTTAGGTGTCTTTCCTTGTGACCCTGGCTCACTGTGTTAGGTGTCTTTCCTTGTGACCCTGGCACACTGTGTTAGGTGTCTTTCCTTGTGACCCTGGCTCACTGTGTTAGGTGACTATCCTTGTGACCCTGGCTCACTGTGTTAGGTGTCTTTCCTTGTGACCCTGGCTCACTGTGTTAGGTGTCTTTCCTTGTGACCCTGGCACACTGTGTTAGGTGTCTTTCCTTGTGACCCTGGCTCACTGTGTTAGGTGACCTTCCTTGTGACCCTGGCTCACTGTGTTAGGTGTCTTTCCTTGTGACCCTGGCTCACTGTGTTAGGTGACCTTACTTGTGACCCTGGCTCACTGTGTTAGGTGTCTTTCCTTGTGACCCTGGCTCACTGTGTTAGGTGACCTTCCTTGTGACCCTGGCTCACTGTGTTAGGTGTCTTTCCTTGTGACCCTGGCACACTGTGTTAAGTGTCTTTCCTTGTGACCCTGGCACACTGTGTTAGGTGTCTTTCCTTGTGACCCTGGCTCACTGTGTTAGGTGACTTTCCTTGTGACCCTGGCTCACTGTGTTAGGTGACTTTCCTTGTGACCCTGGCTCACTGTGTTAGGTGACCTTCCTTGTGACCCTGGCTCACCGTGTTAGGTGACTTTCCTTGTGACCCTGGCACACTGTGTTAGGTGACCTTCCTTGTGACCCTGGCTCACCGTGTTAGGTGACTTTCCTTGTGACCCTGGCTCACTGTGTTAGGTGACCTTCCTTGTGACCCTGGCTCACCGTGTTAGGTGTCTTTCCTTGTGACCCTGGCACACTGTGTTAGGTGTCTTTCCTTGTGACCCTGGCACACTGTGTTAGGTGACTTTCCTTGTGAAGCTGGCTCACCGTGTTAGGTGTCTTTCCTTGTGACCCTGGCTCACTGTGTTAGGTGTCTTTCCTTGTGACTCTGGCTCACTGTGTTAGGTGACTTTCCTTGTGAAGCTGGCTCACCGTGTTAGGTGTCTTTCCTTGTGACCCTGGCTCACTGTGTTAGGTGTCTTTCCTTGTGATCCTGGCTCACCGTGTTAGGTGACCTTCCTTGTGACCCTGGCTCACTGTGTTAGGTGACTTTCCTTGTGAAGCTGGCTCACTGTATTAGGTGACTATCCTGGTGACCCTGGCACACTGTGTTAGGTGTCTTTCCTTGTGACCCTGGCACACTGTGTTAGGTGTCTTTCCTTGTGACCCTGGCACACTGTGTTAGGTGACCTTCCTTGTGACCCTGGCTCACTGTGTTAGGTGACTTTCCTTGTGACCCTGGCTCACTGTGTTAGGTGTCTTTCCTTGTGACCCTGGCTCACTGTGTTAGGTGACCTTCCTTGTGACCCTGGCTCACTGTGTTAGGTGACTTTCCTTGTGACCCTGGCTCACTGTGTTAGGTGACCTTCCTTGTGACCCTGGCACACTGTGTTAGGTGACCTTCCTTGTGACCCTGGCTCACTGTGTTAGGTGACCTTCCTTGTGACCCTGGCTCACTGTGTTAGGTGACCTTCCTTGTGACCCTGGCACACTGTGTTAGGTGACCTTCCTTGTGACCCTGGCTCACTGTGTTAGGTGACCTTCCTTGTGACCCTGGCTCACTGTGTTAGATGTCTTTCCTTGTGACCCTGGCTCACTGTGTTAGGTGACCTTCCTTGTGACCCTGGCTCACTGTGTTAGATGTCTTTCCTTGTGACCCTGGCTCACTGTGTTAGGTGTCTTTCCTTGTGACCCTGGCTCACTGTGTTAGGTGTCTTTCCTTGTGACCCTGGCTCACTGTGTTAGGTGACCTTCCTTGTGACCCTGGCTCACTGTGTTAGGTGACCTTCCTTGTGACCCTGGCACACTGTGTTAGGGGTCTTTCCTTGTGACCCTGGCTCACTGTGTTAGGTGTCTTTCCTTGTGACCCTGGCACACTGTGTTAGGTGTCTTTCCTTGTGACCCTGGCTCACTGTGTTAGGTGACCTTCCTTGTGACCCTGGCTCACTGTGTTAGGTGTCTTTCCTTGTGACCCTGGCTCACTGTGTTAGGTGACCTTCCTTGTGACCCTGGCTCACTGTGTTAGATGTCTTTCCTTGTGACCCTGGCTCACTGTGTTAGGTGACCTTCCTTGTGACCCTGGCTCACTGTGTTAGATGTCTTTCCTTGTGACCCTGGCTCACTGTGTTAGGTGTCTTTCCTTGTGACCCTGGCTCACTGTGTTAGGTGTCTTTCCTTGTGACCCTGGCTCACTGTGTTAGGTGACCTTCCTTGTGACCCTGGCTCACTGTGTTAGGTGACCTTCCTTGTGACCCTGGCACACTGTGTTAGGGGTCTTTCCTTGTGACCCTGGCTCACTGTGTTAGGTGTCTTTCCTTGTGACCCTGGCACACTGTGTTAGGTGTCTTTCCTTGTGACCCTGGCTCACTGTGTTAGGTGACCTTCCTTGTGACCCTGGCTCACTGTGTTAGGTGTCTTTCCTTGTGACCCTGGCTCACTGTGTTAGGTGGCCTTACTTGTGACCCTGGCTCACTGTGTTAGGTGTCTTTCCTTGTGACCCTGGCTCACTGTGTTAGGTGACCTTCCTTGTGACCCTGGCTCACTGTGTTAGGTGTCTTTCCTTGTGACCCTGGCACACTGTGTTAGGTGTCTTTCCTTGTGACCCTGGCACACTGTGTTAGGTGTCTTTCCTTGTGACCCTGGCTCACTGTGTTAGGTGACTTTCCTTGTGACCCTGGCTCACTGTGTTAGGTGACTTTCCTTGTGACCCTGGCTCACTGTGTTAGGTGACCTTCCTTGTGACCCTGGCTCACCGTGTTAGGTGACTTTCCTTGTGACCCTGGCTCACTGTGTTAGGTGACCTTCCTTGTGACCCTGGCTCACCGTGTTAGGTGACTTTCCTTGTGACCCTGGCTCACTGTGTTAGGTGACCTTCCTTGTGACCCTGGCTCACTGTGTTAGGTGTCTTTCCTTGTGACCCTGGCACACTGTGTTAGGTGTCTTTCCTTGTGACCCTGGCTCACTGTGTTAGGTGACTTTCCTTGTGAAGCTGGCTCACTGTGTTAGGTGACTATCCTGGTGACCCTGGCACACTGTGTTAGGTGTCTTTCCTTGTGACCCTGGCACACTGTGTTAGGTGTCTTTCCTTGTGACCCTGGCACACTGTGTTAGGTGACCTTCCTTGTGACCCTGGCTCACTGTGTTAGGTGACTTTCCTTGTGACCCTGGCTCACTGTGTTAGGTGTCTTTCCTTGTGACCCTGGCTCACTGTGTTAGGTGACCTTCCTTGTGACCCTGGCTCACTGTGTTAGGTGTCTTTCCTTGTGACCCTGGCTCACTGTGTTAGGTGACTTTCCTTGTGACTCTGGCACACTGTGTTAGGTGACTGTCCTTGTGACCCTGGCTCACTGTGTTAGGTGTCTTTCCTTGTGACCCTGGCTCACTGTGTTAGGTGACCTTCCTTGTGACCCTGGCTCACTGTGTTAGGTGACCTTCCTTGTGACCCTGGCTCACTGTTAGGTGACCTTACTTGTGACCCTGGCTCACTGTGTTAGGTGACTTTCCTTGTGACCCTGGCTCACTGTTAGGTGACCTTCCTTGTGACCCTGGCTCACTGTGTTAGGTGACTTTCCTTGTGACCCTGGCTCACTGTGTTAGGTGTCTTTCCTTGTGACCCTGGCTCACTGTGTTAGGTGACCTTCCTTGTGACCCTGGCTCACTGTGTTAGGTGACTTTCCTTGTGACCCTGGCTCACTGTGTTAGGTGTCTTTCCTTGTGACCCTGGCTCACTGTGTTAGGTGACCTTCCTTGTGACCCTGGCTCACTGTGTTAGGTGACTTTCCTTGTGACCCTGGCTCACTGTGTTAGGTGTCTTTCATTGTGACCCTGGCTCACTGTGTTAGGTGACTTTCCTTGTGACCCTGGCTCACTGTGTTAGGTGTCTTTCCTTGTGACCCTGGCTCACTGTGTTAGGTGACCTTTCTTGTGACCCTGGCACACTGTGTTAGGTGTCTTTCCTTGTGACCCTGGCTCACTGTGTTAGGTGACTTTCCTTGTGACCCTGGCTCACTGTGTTAGGTGTCTTTCCTTGTGACACTGGCTCACCGTGTTAGATGACTTTCCTTGTGACCCTGGCTCACCGTGTTAGGTGACTTTCCTTGTGACCCTGGCTCACTGTGTTAGGTGACTTTCCTTGTGACACTGGCTCACTGTGTTAGGTGTCTTTCCTTGTGACCCTGGCTCACTGTGTTAGGTGTCTTTCCTTGTGACCCTGGCTCACTGTGTTAGGTGTCTTTCCTTGTGACCCTGGCTCACTGTGTTAGGTGACCTTCTTTGTGACCCTGGCTCACTGTGTTAGGTGACCTTCCTTGTGACCCTGGCTCACTGTGTTAGGTGACTATCCTTGTGACCCTGGCTCACTGTGTTAGGGGTCTTTCCTTGTGACCCTGGCTCACTGTGTTAGGTGTCTTTCCTTGTGACCCTGGCTCACCGTGTTAGGTGTCTTTCCTTGTGACCCTGGCTCACTGTGTTAGGTGTCTTTCCTTGTGACCCTGGCTCACTGTGTTAGGTGTCTTTCCTTGTGACCCTGGCTCACTGTGTTAGGTGTCTTTCCTTGTGACCCTGGCTCACTGTGTTAGGTGTCTTTCCTTCTGACCCTGGCACACTGTGTTAGGTGACTTTCCTTGTGACCCTGGCACACTGTGTTAGGTGACCTTCCTTGTGACCCTGGCTCACTGTGTTAGGTGTCTTTCCTTGTGACCCTGGCTCACTGTGTTAGGTGTCTTTCCTTGTGACCCTGGCACACTGTGTTAGGTGTCTTTCCTTGTGACCCTGGCTCACTGTGTTAGGTGTCTTTCCTTTTGACCCTGGCTCACTGTGTTAGGTGTCTTTCCTTGTGACCCTGGCTCACTGTGTTAGGTGTCTTTCCTTGTGACCCTGGCTCACTGTGTTAGGTGACTTTCCTTCTGACCCAGGCTCACTGTGTTAGGTGACCTTCCTTGTGACCCTGACACACTGTGTTAGGTGTCTTTACTTGTGACCCTGGCTCACTGTGTTAGGTGACTTTCCTTGTGACCCTGGCTCACTGTGTTAGGTGACTTTACTTGTGACCCTGGCTCACTGTGTTAGGTGACTTTCCTTGTGACCCTGGCTCACTGTGTTAGGTGACTTTCCTTGTGACCCTGGCTCACTGTGTTAGGTGTCTTTCCTTGTGACCCTGGCTCACTGTGTTAGGTGACCTTCCTTGTGACCCTGGCACACTGTGTTAGGTGTCTTTCCTTGTGACCCTGGCACACTGTTAGGTGTCTTTCCTTGTGACCCTGGCTCACTGTGTTAGGTGACTTTCCTTGTGACCCTGGCTCACTGTGTTAGGTGACTTTCCTTGTGACCCTGGCTGACTGTGTTAGGTGACTTTCCTTGTGACCCTGGCTGACTGTGTTAGGTGACTTTCCTTGTGACCCTGGCACACTGTGTTAGGTGACTTTCCTTGTGACCCTGGCTGACTGTGTTAGGTGACTTTCCTTGTGACCCTGGCACACTGTGTTAGGTGACTTTCCTTGTGACCCTGGCTCACTGTGTTAGGTGACTATCCTTGTGACCCTGGCTCACTGTGTTAGGTGACTTTCCTTGTGACCCTGGCTCACTGTGTTAGGTGACTTTCCTTGTGACCCTGGCTCACTGTGTTAGATGAATTTCCTTGTGACCCTGGCTCACTGTGTTAGGTGCTTTAGCTTAGCAGAGAGGACCGAGTGTGCTGGCACTGTTCTCACACCAAGACATGCTAGCAAGACCTTTGCAGATCTGTTACTGATCATCTTGTCAAAGATTTTGTTTCATTATGGGAGGATGTAGTATTTGGTTTCTGTAAACAACCCAAAAAAGTGACAAATATTTTTTCCATAATACATTTGTTAATAATATTGGCAAAAACATTTTATTCACAAAAGTAAATTCACAAACAAAAAACTTTTTTTGTTGTTTTCTTGGGAGAAATTGAACAATATGTAAAACATTTCTTTTTCTCCCAACGAAAGAGCTGTCAAGACTTTTTAATTCATGTATGTCTTTTAATGTCTTGATGTAGTGTAATGTAATGTAATATAATGTGCCCCCGGCTCCTTTGTTACTCATGTTCGTTGTGTATACTGTCCTCTGTGTACTAAATATGCTGTGTGTGTTGTTTTTCTCACTTGAGTTTTTATTGAGTTTTCTAAAAGATAGCAACAGAACAGTACAAGATCAACACAAAAAAAGAATACAGTAAAATATGTAACAGGTGAAAATAATTTTGAAAAAATAACAAAAAAAATCGTAAATAGTTATTGTTAAATCTGTTGTGTTAATAAAGAATTGTGTGGGAAGAAAAGGAGGCTGAGAGATGGAGTGGCGTTTCAGAACAACAGCTGGCAGGTGAACAGCCATGAGCTAGCTAGCTAGCCGGTGCGTGTCTGGTCCAGCTGCGTGACGTGTGTCTCACCACGCCACGTGGTGAGACACACGCCGACTTTCGGAATGGTTTTACCGACGCGTCTAAGCTCGTGCGGTTATGGTGGCCGTACAGACCCACCACCTTACTGACAGCGGTGAGGTGAGCCTGACGTTCCAGCAGCTTTAAACCGCGTCACGCCAAACAGATCGGAGATGTGGCCGCTGGGTGGCGCTGCAGGACAAGCGGCAGAAACACGGAAGCGGAAATGAACGTGTTTTGGTTTGAACAGAAGAAGAGGAGGGGGGACGTTCAAACGTTGCCATCGGTTCCTCTGCGGCGTTGACGACCGCGGTGTTAAAGACACGAGGTGGTTATTACGGACGACACGAGGCGTTATTACGGACGACACGAGGCGTTATTACGGACGGGATCGGTGTCCGGAAGACGCGTCGCGGGTTTCGCAGCGGCGTTCACACCGCGTCCCGTGGGAAGCGCCCCGGGAGACGCCGGAGGAGCGTTAATTCACAGACAGGTCACTTTCTTTCTTCTCTTTTCTTGTTGTGGGGTGGGGGTGGGGGTGAGGGGGGGTGAGCGTATTTTGAAAGAAAAAGGTTTTAACCATACCCGCTAGTACCGATTGAAAAGTGACGTCATCAGACGACAATATGGCGGTTCATTTTAAACCTCCTGCGCGGACTGACGACAAACGAGCCAGCCAGCCTGCCACGTCCGTTTTCAGCAAACCGGTTTACAGCAAGCTCGTGTATTTATCCGCCCAACTGCTCAGCAAGTCCCGTCCTATACCGTACTGCTGCACCAGGCCTAACGTCTATATCACGGCAGAATTTGAAGCACGGTGGAGGAGAGGTGGAGAGGTGGAGGTATGCACTGGAGAGGAGAGGAGTGGAAGTCAGTAGGAGCAAGACGGAATACATATGTATGAATGAGAGGGAGGACAGAGGAATGGTGAGGATGCAAGGAGTGGAGGTGATGAAGGTGGATGAGTTTAAATACTTGGGGTCAACTGTCCAAAGTAACGGGGAGTGCAGGAGAGAGGTGAAGGAGAGAGTGCAGGCAGGGTGGAGTGGGTGGAGAAGAGTGTCAGGAGTGATGTGTGACAGAAGGGTACCAGCAAGAGTTAAAGGGAAGGTTTACAAGATGGTAGTGAGACCAGCTATGTTGTATGGTCTGGAGACAGTGGCACTGATGAAAAGACAGGAGGTGGAGGTGGCAGAGATGAAGATGATAAGATTTTCACTGGGAGTGATGAAGAAGGACAGGATTAGGAAGGAGTATATTAGAGGGACAGCTCAGGTTGGACGGTTTGGAGACAAAGCAAGAGAGACAAGATGGAGATGGTTTGGACATGTGTGGAGGAGAGATGCTGGGTATACTGGGAGAAGGATGCTGAATATGGAGCTGCCAGTGAAGAGGAGAAGAGGAAGGCCAAAGAGGAGGTTTATGGATGTGGTGAGGGAGGACATGCAGGTGGCTGGTGTGACAGAGAAAGATGCAGAGAACAGGAAGAGATGGAAACGGAAGATCCGCTGTGGCGCCCCCTAACGGGAGCAGCCGAAATTAGTAGTAGTAAATAATTTGAAGTAACAGTAACGGTTTACTCAATTCAGTTCAATCGAGTTCAAAACTTTATTGCAGACTCAGGGTCCATGACAGACAAAGACAAATAGGCAAAAGACAAACCCCAGACAATACACACAGTAAACACAATAAAATAACATAAATGGAACAAGTCAGTGTCTAATGAGAAGGCAGCTGTACCAGAGGTACCACTGCCGGGACTGGTAGCATGTGGCACTGAGTCTTATATGAGTTAAACTCTTGATGATTACATCATCAGAGTCACTGAGCCGGCAAATAAATGTATACATGAGATTTCTTAGAAGAGCCTGAAAGGTGCTGACTCCTGCAGCCACAGACATTTCACTTGCACTACACCATCTAGGTCTCTTTACTAGTATTCTCACTGCATCATTATAAGCTACTCGAAGCCTCTGTGACCTTGCTTTTTTATAGTGTGACCACAGGTGTGCGGTATAATGTGGTGTACAATATGTAGTGTGACCGCAGGTATGCAGTATAAAGTGGTGTACAATATGTAGTGTGACCACAGGTGTGCAGTATAAAGTGGTGTACAATATGTAGTGTGACCGCAGGTATGCAGTATAAAGTGGTGTACAAGATGTAGTGTGACCACAGGTGTGCAGTATAAAGTGGTGTACAATATGTAGTGTGACCGCAGGTATGCAGTATAAAGTGGTGTACAATATGTAGTGTGACCACAGGTGTGCAGTATAAAGTGGTGTACAAGATGTAGTGTGACCACAGGTGTGCAGTATAAAGTGGTGTACAATATGTAGTGTGACCACAGGTGTGCAGTATAAAGTGGTGTACAAGATGTAGTGTGACCACAGGTGTGCGGTATAATGTGGTGTACAATATGTAGTGTGACCGCAGGTATGCAGTATAAAGTGGTGTACAATATGTAGTGTGACCACAGGTGTGCAGTATAAAGTGGTGTACAAGATGTAGTGTGACCACAGGTGTGCAGTATAAAGTGGTGTACAATATGTAGTGTGACCACAGGTGTGCAGTATAAAGTGGTGTACAAGATGTAGTGTGACCACAGGTGTGCAGTATAAAGTGGTGTACAATATGTAGTGTGACCGCAGGTATGCAGTATAAAGTGGTGTACAATATGTAGTGTGACCACAGGTGTGCAGTATAAAGTGGTGTACAAGATGTAGTGTGACCACAGGTGTGCAGTATAAAGTGGTGTACAATATGTAGTGTGACCACAGGTGTGCAGTATAAAGTGGTGTACAAGATGTAGTGTGACCACAGGTGTGCGGTATAATGTGGTGTACAATATGTAGTGTGACCGCAGGTATGCAGTATAAAGTGGTGTACAATATGTAGTGTGACCACAGGTGTGCAGTATAAAGTGGTGTACAAGATGTAGTGTGACCACAGGTGTGCAGTATAAAGTGGTGTACAATATGTAGTGTGACCACAGGTGTGCAGTATAAAGTGGTGTACAATATGTAGTGTGACCACAGGGGGGGCAGTATAAAGTGGTGTACAATATGTAGTGTGACCACAGGTGTGCAGTATAAAGTGGTGTACAAGATGTAGTGTGACCACAGGTGTGCAGTATAAAGTGGTGTACAATATGTAGTGTGACCACAGGTGTGCAGTATAAAGTGGTGTACAATATGTAGTGTGACCACAGGTGTGCAGTATAAAGTGGTGTACAATATGTAGTGTGACCACAGGTGTGCAGTATAAAGTGGTGTACAATATGTATTGTGACCACAGGTGTGCAGTATAAAGTGGTGTACAATATGTAGTGTGACCACAGGTGTGCAGTATAAAGTGGTGTACAATATGTAGTGTGACCACAGGTGTGCAGTATAAAGTGGTGTACAATATGTAGTGTGACCACAGGTGTGCAGTATAAAGTGGTGTACAATATGTAGTGTGACCACAGGTGTGCAGTATAAAGTGGTGTACAATATGTAGTGTGACCACAGGTGTGCAGTATAAAGTGGTGTACAATATATATACTTAGCACAGAAACTAAGGAAATGTGTGTTTGGTAGAGTATGTCTTTGTTGTACCAATGCTTCTGGGCAGTACATCTTCTACCGTTGGAAAGCCTGTTTATTTGCCTTTTAAATGGCGCCACATGTGTAAGGAACATGCATTTGTGGGATGAGCAGCAGAGCTGAGTATGTGGGTTGCGCCCATGAAACATTTGCCACATCTTCTCTGCCGATGCCAAGCAGCTTATTTTGCTGCTGCTATTGACTCTTGTGTTGAGCTTCTGGTTCCCCAGGTGCTGACCATCAGCTGCCTGATAGAAGATTTACTGCCAAGAAGCATCGTTACAACAAAGACATAATCTACCATACACACATTTCCTTACTTTTTGTTCTAAGTTTAGTTTACATACCCCAAGATTATTATCAGACAATTTAAAATCAGGAGATTTTAGATGATTGTCCTCTTTGGTTGTGCAGATCATGACAACACTCGTACTAGCATTGTATTTGATATGATGCTGCACACCGTACACACAACATATATCAAGGAGCTGCTGGAGACCAGCGCTACAGGGACTGAGGATGACAAGGTCATCTGCATACATAATATGGTTCACCAAGGTATTACCCATCATACACCTGGCGTTACAGGCTTTCAACTGCTTGGACAAATCATCAATATATAAATTGTAGAGAAGTGGAGACAGAATTCCCCCTGGTCTGACACCGTTGCTGACCCCAAATGGGGCTGAAACACTATTACCCCATTTCCCTTGCCTGGTCTGCTGGGCATGTCAGACACATATGGTGTGCTCACGGTGTATTCGTTTTGCTTTAAATGTCAATACAGACGCTTCTGAGGGGGTGGAGCAACTGCATGGCAGCTGTTACTGTACTCTTGACTGTATTGCTGGGACGTCTTGATGCACGCTCACTAATCCAGGTGAGGAAGTCACAGGAAGTCGAATCAGTTCATCTATGGGGCGTCAAGTGTAACACCCTTTTTCATAGACAGAATGCCTTTAAGTTCAACCAGCGCCTGCTGTAGTGTACGGCACTATCCCTGTGTGATGTCATGACACACAATTCATTCCATAAATGGACATAATTGATTTTGTCCTTCTCAAAACACTGATGTCATGAAAGTTCAAGCAGCCTTTGCTTTCGTGCACAGAGTGCCTTCTGTAACTGGAGTCCTGGAACATGCTGTGCTAAATCCCTTTGTGTGCGTCATACGGTCAGTGATCATGTAGTAGTGTTTGCACAGGCAGTTCGACTCTGTGATGAAGTGTGCACGGTGTAGACGAGAGAAACTAGAAGTTAAACTGGGATCGAGCCGCCCACCCCTAGTCAGCGCGGCATACTCAAAAATCTTACCATAGGGCAGATTCATACCAGTGTACTTCCTGTACTGTTTATACAGTCCACCCCTAATTTACACTACTACGACACACCATTAATTAATATCAATGATGATAATAATAATATTATTGATAATAATGTTAATAATAATTATTATAATAATAATAATAATAATGGGGTCCACGGTGGTGTAGCGGTCTAAGCATCGGCTTTGTGTCGATGCAGTTGCCCACTAGGGACCGGGTTTCGCGCCCCGGTCTCGTCAGATCCGACTATGGCCGGACTCGATGAAGCAGCAATAATTGGCAACGCTGTCTTGGGGAGGGGGGCGGAGTCGACTTGTGTTCGTCACATGAATGCGTCTCTGTGTGTGTGGGGAAAAGCAGTGGTTCGGCCTGGATTCACCTCGTCACGGAAGTGGCGAGGCGTCTCCTTCCACACTGCAGTTGGCAAACACATGCAGTACGAGGGTGGGTGTTTGAACTAAAAATAGGAATCGATTGGCCACTAAATTGGGAGAAAAAGGAAAAAATCCGAAATAAATTTATAAAAAAATAATGATAATAATAAAACTTGTATATGGATTCATCGTGACAGTGCAGATGTCATACACGTAGTGTAAACAAAGCACACACGGCCTGATGAAGTGCTTATTGTGTGTGCTGTGAGATAAACTGATATTTTCTCTCCTCAGGATGCTGCATGTGGACCTCCCCTCCCCTCTCCCCTCCCCCCAACCCTTCCCCCTCTCCGCCCCCTCCTTCTCACCTCAATGTCCTGATCTTGACCTGTCGCTCCCTCTCAGTCCAACCCCAAAGTCAAACCCAACGCCCCCTGACCCTGAACTCCACCCACCCAGAAGACAGGGACACAGACAGGTAGTGTGTGTGTGTGTGTGTGTGTGTGTGTGTGTGTGTGTGTGTGTGTGTGTGTGTGTGTGTGTGTGTTTGAGAGACTCATTCATTTCTTAGGTGATGACATCGCCACATAAATGTGATCTGCCCCTCACTCTTAAGGTCCATTTTGCGAAGCCTCTGGTTGTAAAGGTAACCCCTGACCCTAGCAGCCGCAACCCCCACCTACCTAAACAACCAACAAGGAGCCAGAGAGGGAGAGGATGTTGCCCTGGTAATCCAGTGTTTTCTTTGGGATGTTTGTGTCCTAGTGATTCAGACATTGTAATAAATCATTATAAACATTTCCTGTTTTCCCAGAAAAGTTGAATCCGTTCATCTGGACACCATGTTTAGCAGAAAACCGTTTCATCGCCCATCTAAGTGACTTGGTTAGTCTCAGCTGATTGCAGGTATCCCCCCCCCCTTATAAACAGCATGGTTGCATAATGATTGACACCGGCGATCTAACACTTGTTTCATATGCAATTTGCTGTGACCATTAACTAGAGTTACAGTGGCCATGTGTACTATTCAGAGGACTGGGGAATAGCTGCAATCACAGCATTGTAAGATGGTGACAGATGTACTCTTAGCCCCCCCACCCACCCACTCAACCACCCACCCCTCGGTTCAGGGATGGTCGTTCCCTCTTCACATAGATGGCCTCTTTAACTCCCCGTTCAGACCAGCGTTCCTCCCTATCAAGGATGTGCACATCCTCATCCTTGAAAGGGTGGCCACTGGCCTGTACATGGGTGTGGACCATGGAGTCCTGGCCTGACAGGGTAGCTCCTCTGTGTTGTGCTATCCCCTTCGCCAGCGTCTGTTTGGTTTCCCCGATGTACTAGTCACAACAGTCCTCCTGGCACTTAGCAGCGTACATTACTTTGTTTGTGCCGGGGAACCTGATCCTTGGGGTGGACCGATGGCTGGCGCAACATGTTTGGGGTTTGAAAGCAACTGAGACGTGGTGTTTGGAAGATTCGCGTCTCAAACGTTGAGACGCTCCTGCCACATACGGAATCGCCGCTGGTTTACCTTAGACCACGGGTGGGGAACATATTTCCTATCAAGGGCCATTTCAGTTTTTATAACATCCTTTGAGGGCCATACAAAATTATTGAGTTGACAATCCACTGCAGTTTCGTTCTGTTTGACTGTCCGTGCCGCCGTACCATACTGTAATACTATAATACTGTAATACTGTAATAGAAGATGTTATGATGGACTGGATAATGGCTGAGTAAAACAGAATGAGCAATTGATTTTGATCTGGTATTTTTTAAGCTGCCTAAGAAAGTAAAGCCGTTGTTGAGCTTTTACAATGAAGTGTTCAGTGTTAATTTTCCACTTCAGGGTGTTGCTGATGGATGTTCCAAGGAATTTACAAGAGTCGGTGGTGGTGATGAAGTCTCCATTCATTTGTATGGGTGTTTTGGGATTCGGCATGCATCGGAAGTCAATAATGAGTTGTTGGGTTTTGGCTGTATTAAGCAGAAGGTTGTTGTTTGCACACCAAGTGGCAGCTTGGTGTACTGCAGTGCAGTACTGGGTTTCATCATTGTTGGAGGTGAGGCCTACAGTGGTTGTGTCGCCTGCGTATTTTATTATTTTCACAGAGCTATCTGTGGATGTAAAGTGGGTGATGTAAAGTGAGAAGAGCTAGGGGAAGAGAACACAGCCCTGAGGAGCACCTGTACTGAGGGTTAAGAGGGTGTGAGGTTAGGTTATTAACCTTCACCCCCTGTGGCCTGTTCCACAGGAGGCTCTGAATCCAGTGGCCTATGGCTGGGTCAAAGTTCATATCCAAGAGAATGGTAAAGAGTTTGAGTGGGTTGATGGAGTTGAAGGCGTAACTAAAGTCTATAAACAGGATGTGTGCGTAGGTGTTTGGTGATTCCAGGTGGTGCAGGGCATGGTGCAGGGCTATGCTAACTGCATCCTCAACAGACCGGTTGGCTTGATGGGCAAATTGATATGGGTCCATCACTGGGGAGGTGCAAGATTTCAAGTGTGACAGAACGATGCGCTCAAATGCTTTCATGGCCACATGTCAGGGCAACTGGTCTGAAGTCATGGAGGCAGGTGATCTTTGAGGACTTTGGCACAGGAATGATGGTAGAGTTTGAACCACCGTGGGACTGTACATTGGCTTAGAGGGGTGTTAAATATGGTGGAAAGTATTGGAGCCAATTGTGCTGCACAGTGGCTCAACAAAGCAGGACTGATGCCGTCTGGCCCTGCTGCTTTCCTAATGTTCAGCTTCTTGAATGTAGCTCTCACCTCATCCTCCTGGAGGCAGAAGGGTGGCGTTAAAGTGGGAGTAGGGGGGATGGCTGGTGGAATAGGTTTTTCTAACCTTGCATAAAACTAATTTCATTTATCTGGGAGGTTATGGTCATTATCCGGAGGGGAGCAGGGGCGTTTGTTGTAATCTGTCATGTCCTTGAGGTTTTTCCATATTGATTTGGAGTTACTGGAAGAGAATTGTTGTTCCAATTTTGTTGTGTAGCTGGACTTTGCTTTTAATGTTGCAGCATGCAACTTATACTTGGCTGCTCTGCACTGATCCCTGTTTCCGTTTTGTGCACCCAGTTCTTTTCTTTGTGTAGGACGTGTAATTCTTTGAAGAACCGGGGTTTTTTATTGCCATACAAGGTCACTGTTTTGGTAGGGATGCACATTTCCTCACAGAACTTGATGTATGACGTCACGGTGTCTGAGTTCATCGAGGGAGTCGCAAGCTGCACTAAATATATTATAATTAGGGCATTCAAAGCACCCTTGAAGGGTTTCAATGGCATCCATGGACCAGGACCTGACAGAGGTGGATATTTTCTTGATGGACTTAAGCTTCTGTCTGTATTTTAGGATGAGGAGTGTCACAGTGTGGCCGGACTTCCCTAGTGGAGCCCTCAGGAATGCTGGGTAAGCATTTGAAATTGAGATATAGCAGTGATCCAATGTTTGGTTTTCTCTGCTATGGCAAGTGACTTGTTGCTTATAGTTCGGGAGTTCAAGGGACAGGTTCGTGTGGTTGAAATCACCTAACACAATGACAGACGTGTCAGGGTTGGAGTTTTCAACAGAGGAAATATGTTGCAAGGGTTCGCTAATGGCTGTGTTAGCGATAGCTTGTGGTGGGATGTAAACGGCAACTAATACAATTGAAGTGAATTCTCTCAGAAGGTAATATGGTCTGCATTTCAAACTGATGAATTCAAGATCATAAGAGCAGTAGCGACGAAGGATTGTTGAGTTGTTATACCAGCGCTGCTAGTTTGACTGACCTATCAGCTGGTAGTTTGACTGGCCTATCAGCTGGTAGTTTGACTGGCCTATCAGCTGGTAGTTTGACTGACCTATCAGCTGTCGGATGAAACGTTTCTCCCACTAAACTTGGTGTCCAGATGAACTGATTCAGTTTTTCTGGAATTTCTACACCTTGGGCATGCATCGGGACATTTCCTGTCTTTTTTCCTCTCCTCCCTGATAGGCAGAATCCACGGCCAGAAGGCGGAGCCTACTGTTGCAGTAGCCAATGAGAAGAAAGATTGTCTTAATGGGGGTGCGGCTTTCTTAGATGAGGCGGAGTTAAATACTTCCTTAGCTCTGAAAGCAGAACTCACATCACTGCAGGTTAATTTTGTTTATATTGATATGTAGTTGAAATGATGTACTATTTAGATTACTATGTATTGTTTACAGTGAGCTATTGTAACATTATTAAAGCATGGAGATAATGTTTAATATGTAACACCAGACAAGGTTAAATAGTCATACTTATACATTTGTTAAACGGGTTAATGGACACACTAAACCGCTTTGCAAACACATTGAACTGGTTAACAGACAAGTTTAACTGGCTGACAGTAGGTTGCCATCCCAACATGTTTTTTTGCTCTTTCCTGAAGAGGGCGGAATTTAACTCCCAGAAGGCTGTTAAGGAAACTCTGCTCAAGTCTGTCAGAACCAAAAACCTCATTGATACTAAGGCTACTGAAGGTAACACACACAGTATACGGCCAAGGTTGGGAGGGTGACCTTATAAATGTATTCTTTACAATTACAAATTACAAGTTGAGAAATGTAACTGGTTGAAGTTCTGATGTAATAAGTGTGTATTCCATTCTGGATCCATTCCATACTCTGTATTTTCCAACGTATGAATTCATTAGTTTTATACATGGCCACATTTAGGGCAGCACAATGGCACAGTAGTTAGTGCGGTCGCCTCACAGCAAGAAAGTCCTGGGTTCGAGCCCCGGGGTAGTCCAACCTTGGGGGTCGTCCCAGGTCATCCTCTGTGTGGAGTTTGCATGTTCTCCCCGTGTCTGCGTGGCTTGCATCTTCGAAGTGGGTGGACATGATGATGTGTAAAGCACCACCCTGGCCATGAACAGGACTGGATCCTTGGGTTTTTGACGAAGGAAACCCTGTCGGAGGACTGAATTTGTTTTCTGAGGCTGTCCTTGGTAAGGGCAGTTTCAAAGCAGATATGCTCAGCCACGCCACTGACTGCTTGTTTTGCTGCTGATATGTCTTGTAGCGTTCCCCTAACACCACATGGACATGAACGAGGTTAAAAACTTGATTTTCATCGGACGGGGTCTTTAAGAACCAACGCATTTTCTCTAGAATCTTCCCTGTCTCCTAGATTGTATATTCATTCATTCATTCATTCATCATCGGCGGCTTCTCCGGGGTGGGGTCGTGCTGGCAGCAAGCGAAGTAGAACACTCCAGACCTCCCTCTCCCCAGCAACACCTTCCAGCTCCTCCTGGGGGATCCCAAGGCCTTCCCAGGCCAGATTGGACATGTAGTCCCTCCAGCGAGTTCTGGGTCTACCCCGGGGTCTCCTCCCAGTTGGACGTGCCCGGTAAAGTGCCCAGGAGGCATCCTAATCAGATGCCCGAGCCACCTCAACTGGCTCCTTTCCACGTGAAGGAGCAGCGGCTCTACTCCGAGCTCCCTCCGGATGTCCGAGCCCCTCACCCTATCTCTAAGGCTGAGCCCAGACACCCTACAGAGGAAACTCATTTAAGCCACTTTTATCTGCGATCTCACCCTTTCGGTCACTATGGTCATGAGCTTTGGGTTTAGATTTGATTTTCAAAATAATATTATTCTTTCTAAAAGTCTGTTTTCATTTTGCCAAAGAAAACTTATTTGAATGTCTTTTAATTGAATTGTATGAAAAGTACGTCAACCTTTTTTCACATTCTGGTTCCTCCCATGTACTTACTATGTACACAATACACATATACTACTTGCCTAGGCTACTGAAACTAACACAGTAACTGTATATACAAATAAACAATACACACACAATGCTATACACTGCACAATACACACTGTACTCACACTGCACATGCTACACACACCACTTACCTTATCCAGCTCCGCACTGTGACCACTCACTAACTCTCTAATTAAACAACCAGTCTCTCTCTCTCCCCCTCTCTCTGTCTCTGTCTCTCTCTCTGTGTGTGTGTCTCTCTCTCTCAAAAATTCAAATTCAAATTTTGAATTTGAATAGTTCGGGAGTTCAAGGAACATGTGCTGTACAATATGTAGTTTGACCATGGGGGAGCAGTATAATTAAACAACCAGTTTCTCTCTCTCTCTCTCTCTCTCTGTCTGTCTGTCTGTCTGTCTGTCTGTCTGTCTGTCTGTCTGTCTGTCTGTCTGTCTGTCTCTGTAGGAGTAAATGTCTCTCTCGCCCAGCAGCTCTACAGCTCATTGGTCAGTGTCAATTTGGAGGCTGATCAGCTGATCAGTCAGGCGCTACAGGATAGGCTCCAGCTGGCCCCGCCCACTTGTAGCCATGACGACAAAGTAGTGGCAATTTCTGACAGGAAAGAACAGGTCTGTCAATATAACGGTCTGTCTGTCTGTCTGTCTGTCTGTCTGTCTGTCTATATATAGCTGTCTGTTTCAGTCTGTGACTTCTGTGTCTGTGTTTTTGTGTTGGTGTGTGTGTAGTCATCAGGTTCTTCCTCGCTATTTGAGTTCTTCACCCCTGAATTCTTCAGAGAGAAGCCATGCCTATGGAGGGAGGAGCCAAACAACAAGCCCCGCCCACAACCCACACCTCGACCCGCCCACTCCACCTTTGACCTCTTTAGACGACAGATACATTGGCAGGCCACCCCTTAACACACACACACACACACAGTTACTATAAACACCTTGTAAATATTAAGTTGGGACGGCTGTTTTTATTGAGTCAAATCGTTTGCTAATAAAGGAACGGAGTTCATCCTGTTTTTGTTTTCCGTTGATTCTTTTTTCTTTGGAGACACTTTACCTTCCAACAGCAGCGGGAAACAGTTTGTCATGTGGTCATTTCCGCCACAGACAGACGTTTTTTGTTTCTGTTTTTTTGTCAACCCCCCCCCCCCTTTTTTTTTTCTCCCCAATTGTACCCGGCCAATTACCCCACTCTTCCGAGCCATCCCGGTCTCTGCTCCAGCCCCTCTGCTGATCCGGGGAGGGCTGCAGACCAGAGCCCTAGAAAGAGAGAGTTGCGTCAATGAGGGGTCAGAACGCGAGAGGGTCACGGGGTTCATGTAGCCGCCGAGTAGTTCCAAACGAAGCTTGGCGGGTCGTTTAGATGAACTGCTTAGCCGCGATTTCTGCTAACTACTAACCAATGTTTTCAGATTTTTACATGTATTTATAGATCTAGATATATTCCAACGTGACACATATTCTATGCACACTGTTTGGAACTATCCGGGGCTCCCATGAGCCGCCGTTGCTGTTAAATAATTGGCCCGTTGACGTCTACGGAGTTGACGTCACTCTCTCTTTCTAGGGCTCTGCTGCAGACTGCCACATGCCTCCTCCTCCCATTCATGTGGAGTCACCAGCTGCTGCTTTTCACCTGACAGTGAGGAGTTTCACAGGGGGATGCAGCACGTGGGAGGATCACGCTACTCCCCCCAGTTCCCCCTCCCCCCCAAACAGACACCCCAAACGACCAGAGGAGGCGCTGGTGCAGCAACCAGGACACATACCCACATCCGGCTCCCCACCCGCAGACACGGCCAATTGTGTCTGCAGGGACGCCCGACCAAGCTGGAGGCAACACGGGGATTCGAACTGGCGATCCCCGTGTTGGTAGGCAACAGAATAGACCGCCACGCTACCTGGATGCTGACAGAGGTTTTTTTATGTGAACAAGATGCTATTCATCTAAAATGTGACATTTTAGCTTTGCTCCCAGACTTATCAGAGCCCTCGTCTGTAGCAGAACTGTCTTGTTAAAGGTTAAGGTCGTGGTCGAGCGTTCTGGAAAGAAAGACAGAAATAACAGGAAGCCAACTGGATTATTGGATATTGATGAAACAAGTTTATATACCGCGCTAATAGATGATAATGATGCTTGAAACCTCTCTCTCTCTGTGTATGTCTCTCTCTCTCTGTCTCGCTCTGTTTTTATATTCGGGATGTTTTGGAAGTCTCCGTTTCAGTGGGTTTTGATATTGGTCTCATTTCGTCGGCCCAAGAGAAGGCATTTGACCAGGCGGAACACCTCACCTCTGGAAGACTATGGAGCGTTTTGGCTTCAGCCCAGGTTTTATTGCAGTGATCCAAGGTTTTGTACCAGAATATTGAGAGTGTACTGAAGATTAATTGAGGTTTGAGTGCCCCTTTTCAAAGTAAACTGGCATTCATCAGGGCTGCTTTCTCAGGAATGTTATAGGCTATTTCTATTGAACCGTTGTTGTACAACATTAAGAATTATATTGAGGGATTGTCTTTACCAAACTGGGATACAAAACTGGTTTTGTCAGCTTATGCAGATGATGTGGTCCTTGAAAAAAATCAAGGAGATGTTGACAATCTATATAAGGTTGTTAATGAATTTGGTATGAGTTCAGCTGGGAAGAATGTGAAGCCTTAGCAGCTGGAATTGGAGTGGTGGTTTTCTGTACCTGCCAGGGAATTTGTCATGGAAAAGAGATGGGTTTACATATCTGGGAGTCTTCCTTGGTAATGAGTTCATTGTCCAAAAAAATAAAAAAAATTGGGAGGGTGTGCTAGGAAATATTGAGGGGAGACTGAAAAAATGGAGATGGACATTGCCTCAGATATCCTGTAGAGGCAGGGTGCTGGTAGCCAATAATGTAGTAGCCATCAGCAGACGGACTCAAACAGAAGGAAGGGCAGGACAGGATGTGGTCCCTGTGTTGGTTTCTGTGGTGAGATCCAGAGTCTGGGGTGATCTGATCTCAGGTTTTATAAAGCCGTGAGGAATCTGGATGTTTTCATTCAACAGTGGTGCTGCATGATGTGGTGAGGTCTGTGGTGATGACGAGCTGGTTTTGATCATGATTCAATCATGATTCAATCATGATTTGATCATTTCTGTGAATGTTCTCATTCATCCAGGTCATGGTTATCCAAAGGAGTTGAATCAAGTGCAACTGGACTTGGTATATATCCGTGAAGACGTTTCGCCTCTCATCCAAGAGGCTTCCTCAGTTCGTGCCTTTCTGACTAGACCAAGCTAGTCTGACTGGCTGCTGATGAGACTCAGCATTTATCCTCTTTGGAGTCGTTATCAGAACTGTTGATGTCCATGGCTCTTTGTGTTCCAATGTTTAGCAACGCACTTCGTTGTCAGAGCTATTGACATCTATAGCTCTGACGACGACTCCTAGAGGATAAATTCTGAGTCTCATCAGCAGCCAGTCAGACTAGCTTGGTCTAGTCAGAAAGGCACGAACTGAGGAAGCCTCTTGGATGAGAGGCGAAACGTCTTCACGGATATATACCAAGTCCACTTGCACTTGATTCAACTCCTTTGGATGTTGTAATCATGATTTAATCATGTTTTATGATGACGAGCTGGTTTTGATCAAGTTTTAATCATGATTTAATCATGTCTTATGATGACGGGCTGGTTTTTATCATGATTTAATCATGTTTTGATCATGTTTTATGATGACGAGCTGGTTTTGATAATGTTTTAATCATGATTTAATCATGTTATAATCATGTTTTATGATGACGAGCTGGTTCTGATCATGTTTTAATCATGATTTAATCATGTTATAATCATGTTTTATGACGACGAGCTGGTTTTGATCATGTTTTAATCATGTTTTGATCATGTTTTATGATGACGAGCTGGTTTTGATAATGTTTTAATCATGATTTAATCTTGTTTTGATCATGTTTTAATCATGTGTTATGATGACGAGCTGGTTTTGATCATGATTTAATCATGTTTTGATCATGTTTTATGATGATGAGCTGGTTTTGATAATGTTTTAATCATGATTTGATCTTGTTTTGATCATGTTTTAATCATGATTTAATCATGTTATAATCATGTTTTATGACGACGAGCTGGTTCTGATCATGTTTTAATCATGTTTTGATCATGTTTTATGATGACGAGCTGGTTCTGATCATGTTTTAATCATGATTTAATCATGTTATAATCATGTTTTATGACGACGAGCTGGTTCTGATCATGTTTTAATCATGTTTTGATCATGTTTTATGATGACGAGCTGGTTTTGATAATGTTTTAATCATGATTTAATCATGTTTTGATCATGTTTTATGATGACGAGCTGGTTTTGATAATGTTTTAATCATGATTTAATCTTGTTTTGATCATGTTTTAATCATGATTTAATCTTGTTTTGATCATGTTTTAATCATGATTTAATCATGTTATAATCATGTTTTATGATGACGAGCTGGTTTTGATCATGTTTTAATCATGATTTAATCATGTTATCATGTTTTATGATGACGAGCTGGTTTTGATCATGTTTTAATCATGTTTTGATCATGTTTTATGATGACGAGCTGGTTTTGATAATGTTTTAATCATGATTTAATCTTGTTTTGATCATGTTTTAATCATGATTTAATCTTGTTTTAATCATGATTTAATCATGTTATAATCATGTTTTATGATGACGAGCTGGTTTTGATCATGTTTTAATCATGATTTAATCTTGTTTTGATCATGTTTTAATCATGTTTTGATCATGTTTTGTGATGACGAGCTGGTTTTCATCATGATTTAATCATGTTTTGATCATGTTTTATGATGACGAGCTGGTTTTGATAATGTTTTAATCATGATTTAATCATGTTTTGATCGTGTTTAAATCATGATCTAATCATGTTTGGATCATGTTTTATGATGACATTTGTGAAATCAAGTGGTGGATGTTACTAAGTGATGTATATAATTTCTTTATGGAAATGATCTCTGAATCATCATGGAAGTCATTTATTTTTTATGATCACTATGTGATTTATTTTTTAAATAAAATGGAATTTAAAAATAAAAAAAATCTGTCTCTCTCTCTCTCTGTCTGTC
>NC_079230.1:2630631-2695631 GCF_029633865.1 Lampris incognitus | reverse complement strand
GAACAGTGAAGAGACAGCAGAAAAGGGACAGGGTGAAACCAGGCAGAACAGTGAAGAGACAGCAGAAAAGGGACAGGGTGAAACCAGGCAGAACAGTGAAGAGACAGCAGAAAAGGGACAGGGTGAAACCAGGCAGAACAGTGAAGAGACAACAGAAAAGGGACAGAGTGAAACCAGGCAGAACAGTGAAGAGACAACAGAAAAGGGACAGGGTGAAACCAGGCAGAACAGTGAAGAGACAGCAGAAAAGGGACAGGGTGAAACCAGGCAGAACAGCGAAGAGACAGCAGAAAAGGGACAGGGTGAAACCAGGCAGAACAGTGAAGAGACAGCAGAAAAGGGACAGGGTGAAACCAGGCAGACCAGTGAAGAGACAACAGAAAAGGGACAGGGTGAAACCAGGCAGAACAGTGAAGAGACAACAGAAAAGGGACAGAGTAAAACCAGGCAGAACAGTGAAGAGACAGCAGAAAAGGGACAGAGTGAAACCAGGCAGAACAGTGAAGAGACAACAGAAAAGGGACAGGGTGAAACCAGGCAGAACAGTGAAGAGACAACAGAAAAGGGACAGAGTGAAACCAGGCAGAACAGTGAAGAGATAACAGAAAAGGGACAGAGTGAAACCAGGCAGAACAGTGAAGAGACAGCAGAAAAGGGACAGGGTGAAACCAGGCAGAACAGTGAAGAGACAGCAGAAAAGGGACAGGGTGAAACCAGGCAGAACAGTGAAGAGACAACAGAAAAGGGACAGAGTGAAACCAGGCAGAACAGTGAAGAGACAGCAGAAAAGGGACAGGGTGAAACCAGGCAGAACAGTGAAGAGACAGCAGAAAAGGGACAGGGTGAAACCAGGCAGAACAGTGAAGAGACAGCAGAAAAGGGACAGGGTGAAACCAGGCAGAACAGTGAAGAGACAGCAGAAAAGGGACAGGGTGAAACCAGGCAGAACAGTGAAGAGACAACAGAAAAGGGACAGGGTGAAACCAGGCAGAACAGTGAAGAGACAACAGAAAAGGGACAGAGTAAAACCAGGCAGAACAGTGAAGAGACAGCAGAAAAGGGACAGGGTGAAACCAGGCAGAACAGTGAAGAGACAACAGAAAAGGGACAGGGTGAAACCAGGCAGAACAGTGAAGGGACAACAGAAAAGGGACAGGGTGAAACCAGGCAGAACAGTGAAGAGACAACAGAAAAGGGACAGAGTAAACCAGGCAGAACAGTGAAGAGACAACAGAAAAGGGACAGGGTGAAACCAGGCAGAACAGTGAAGAGACAGCAGAAAAGGGACAGAGTGAAACCAGGCAGAACAGTGAAGAGATAACAGAAAAGGGACAGAGTAAAACCAGGCAGAACAGTGAAGAGACAACAGAAAAGGGACAGGGTGAAACCAGGCAGAACAGTGAAGAGACAGCAGAAAAGGGACAGGGTGAAACCAGGCAGAACAGTGATGTTGGGTTGGTCAGTTGCTACACTGGCAGGATGTTGGGCTGGTCAGTTGCTACACTGTGGCAGGATGTGGGGTTGGTCAGTTGCTACACTGTGGCAGGATGTTGGGTTGGTCAGTTGCTACACTGTGGCAGGATGTTGGGTTGGTCAGTTGCTACACTGTGGCAGGATGCTGGGTTGGTCAGTTGCTACACTGTGGCAGGATGTTGGGTTGGTCAGTTGCTACACTGTGGCAGGATGTGGGGCTGGTCAGTTGCTACACTGTAGCAGGATGTTGGGTTGGTCAGTTGCTACACTGTGGCAGGATGCTGGGTTGGTCAGTTGCTACACTGTGGCAGGATGCTGGGTTGGTCAGTACACTGTGGCAGGATGTGGGGTTGGTCAGTACATTGTGGCAGGATGTGGGGTTGGTCAGTACATTGTGGCAGGATGCGGGGTTGGTCAGTTGCTACACTGTGGCAGGATGTGGGGTTGGTCAGTACACTGTGGCAGGATGTGGGGTTGGTCAGTACACTGTGGCAGGATGTGGGGTTGGTCAGTACATTGTGGCAGGATGCGGGGTTGGTCAGTTGCTACACTGTGGCAGGATGCTGGGTTGGTCAGTACACTGTGGCAGGATGTTAGGTTGGTCAGTACACTGTGGCAGGATGTTGGGTTGGTCAGTTGCTACACTGTGGCAGGATGCTGGGTTGGTCAGTTGCTACACTGTGGCAGGATGTTGGGTTGGTCAGTTGCTACACTGTGGCAGGATGTGGGGCTGGTCAGTTGCTACACTGTAGCAGGATGTTGGGTTGGTCAGTTGCTACACTGTGGCAGGATGCTGGGTTGGTCAGTTGCTACACTGTGGCAGGATGCTGGGTTGGTCAGTACACTGTGGCAGGATGTGGGGTTGGTCAGTACATTGTGGCAGGATGTGGGGTTGGTCAGTACATTGTGGCAGGATGCGGGGTTGGTCAGTTGCTACACTGTGGCAGGATGTGGGGTTGGTCAGTACACTGTGGCAGGATGTGGGGTTGGTCAGTACACTGTGGCAGGATGTGGGGTTGGTCAGTACATTGTGGCAGGATGCGGGGTTGGTCAGTTGCTACACTGTGGCAGGATGCTGGGTTGGTCAGTACACTGTGGCAGGATGTTAGGTTGGTCAGTACACTGTGGCAGGATGTTAGGTTGGTCAGTACACTGTGGCAGGATGTGGGGTTGGTCAGTTGCTACACTGTGGCAGGATGTGGGGTTGGTCAGTACACTGTGGCAGGATGTGGGGTTGGTCAGTTGCTACACTGTGGCAGGATGCTGGGTTGGTCAGTACACTGTGGCAGGATGTTGGGTTGGTCAGTACACTGCGGCAGATGCTGGGTTGGTCAGTACACTGCAGCAGGATGTGGGGTTGGTCAGTACACTGCGGCAGGATGTGGGGTTGGTCAGTACACTCTGGCAGGATGTGGGGTTGGTCAGTACACTGCAGCAGGATGTGGGGTTGGTCAGTACACTGCAGCAGGATGTGGGGTTGGTCAGTACACTGCAGCAGGATGTGGGGTTGGTCAGTACACTGCGGCAGGATGTGGGGTTGGTCAGTACACTGCAGCAGGATGTGGGGTTGGTCAGTACACTGTGGCAGGATGTGGGGTTGGTCAGTACACTGCGGCAGGATGTGGGGTTGGTCAGTACACTGCAGCAGGATGCTGGGTTGGTCAGTACACTGCGGCAGGA
Organism: Lampris incognitus; assembly: GCF_029633865.1. Lineage (NCBI taxonomy): Eukaryota > Metazoa > Chordata > Actinopteri > Lampriformes > Lampridae > Lampris > Lampris incognitus. The sequence goes on along the minus strand of NC_079230.1, from coordinate 2,692,478 downwards.
TGTGGGGTTGGTCAGTACACTGCGGCAGGATGTGGGGTTGGTCAGTACACTGCAGCAGGATGTGGGGTTGGTCAGTACACTGCAGCAGGATGTGGGGTTGGTCAGTACACTGCAGCAGGATGTGGGGTTGGTCAGTTGCTACACTGCGGCAGGATGTGGGGTTGGTCAGTACACTGTGGCAGGATGTGGGGTTGGTCAGTACACTGCAGCAGGATGTGGGGTTGGTCAGTACACTGCGGCAGGATGTGGGGTTGGTCAGTACACTGCGGCAGGATGTGGGGTTGGTCAGTACACTGCGGCAGGATGCTGGGTTGGTCAGTACACTGCGGCAGGATGCTGGGTTGGTCAGTACACTGTGGCAGGATGCTGGGTTGGTCAGTACACTGCGGCAGGATGTGGGGTTGGTCAGTACACTGCGGCAGGATGTGGGGTTGGTCAGTACACTGCAGCAGGATGCTGGGTTGGTCAGTACACTGCGGCAGGATGTGGGGTTGGTCAGTACACTGCGGCAGGATGTGGGGTTGGTCAGTACACTGCAGCAGGATGCTGGGTTGGTCAGTACACTGCGGCAGGATGCTGGGTTGGTCAGTACACTGTGGCAGGATGCTGGGTTGGTCAGTACACTGTGGCAGGATGTGGGGTTGGTCAGTACACTGCGGCAGGATGTGGGGTTGGTCAGTACACTGTGGCAGGATGCTGGGTTGGTCAGTACACTGCGGCAGGATGCTGGGTTGGTCAGTACACTGCGGCAGGATGCTGGGTTGGTCAGTACACTGCGGCAGGATGTGGGGTTGGTCAGTACACTGCGGCAGGATGCTGGGTTGGTCAGTACACTGCGGCAGGATGTGGGGTTGGTCAGTACACTGCGGCAGGATGCTGGGTTGGATGTGCTGGATAGCAAGAAAGGTTACCGTCTAGAGAAACATGTCACTGGTCTAAGGAGGGATGTGAAAGTGCCTATGGCAGACAGGGTGAAGAAGATGAAACTCTCAGTTTAGATGTACTATGATCATGCAACACTTGGTGTTTCTTCTCAGCTGTCTTCTTCTGTCTGATTTCTCACAGGTCTGTCTTTCTTCTCCTCCTATGCAGGGTTTTAAGGTGGCTTCAATAAACACGAATGGGGGTAGAGATGCACAGAAACGAGCCTCAGTAGCACAAGTGATCACACAGAAAGGACTGGATGTGGTTTTTCTACAAGAAACACACAGTTGACGGCATGAATGAAATGGACTGGGGCTTATGGTGGGCAGGGCAACATGTCCTTAGCCATGGGACCAGTTTTAGTGCAGGAGTTGCCATTTTGTGTTCTCCTGCCTCAAATGTGAACATCTTGTCCAGCATGGAGATTGTGAAGGGCAGGGTCCTTATGGTGACAGCGGAAATAGCGGAGTTTAAGTTTATTTTTATTAATGTTTATGTGCCAAACAATGGCTCTGAGCGCGGAGGGCTCTTTAAGATGTTGCAGAACAAATTGGGAGGCATTAATCCTGGAGGGTGTATTGGATTGGATTGGATGGAGACTGGAATTGCTGCACTGACTTTACCTTAGATAGGACTGGAGAGGAGCCACACCTTCAGTCATACTTGTTTTGTCCCATGTCTGAAAGAAATCTGATTTGGTTGATGTGTGGAGGACAAAACACCCTTCAGTCAGACAGTACACTTGGGTCAAAGTGCCAGATGGCAGAGTTAGTGGAGCTGATCTTATCTCCCACCAGAAAACCCAGCTTCTTTTGGCACTTTAACGTTAAATTACTATGTGATCACACTTTTTGTGTAAACTTTAAATTGTTTTGGGATTGTTGGCGATCTAAGAAAGACAATTTTATTTCCCTAACTCAATGGTGGGAGAAGGAAAGGCCCAAATCAGGGTTTTTTTTGCCAACAATACACATACAATTCCACAGCCAACATTAAGAAGGCTGTACAGGAGTTAGAAGACAAGATAAGAGACCTGGAAGATGTTTCCACCCCACAGCCTGATCAACAGCATAATCTCTTACACTGTAAAAGACATCAGCTGAACTCCTTCCTGCGAGAGAGAGCTAAAGGAGCTTTAGTCTGAGCACGCTTCACCAGACTCCAAGACATGGATGCACCAACTGCTTTCTTCTTTAATTTGGAGAAGTCAGTGGTTAAAACAAAACAGATGGTGTTTCTTCGTCTCCCTGATGGAAAGGTGACCACAGATTCCGCTGAGATGAGGAAGCATGCAGTGGACTTCTACACAGACTTGTTCAGGGCAGAGGGCTATGATGTGGACTCTGCTGCAGAGCTTTTACAGGGCCTTCCCCAGCTGAGTCCAGCAGAACAGCATACATTGAGCATGGACATAACGCTAGATGAACTGACTGCTGTGGTGTCTCAGATGGCATCGGGCAAAGCTCGAGGAATAGACGGCTTACCATCCGACTTTCTTAAACACTTCTGGAGTGTTCTGGGACAGGATCTTCAGCACATGTTTAAAGAGTGCTTTGAAAAAGGGGACACTTCCTCCTTCTTGCAGGAGTGCAGTTCTCTCTCTGCTGCCTAAGAGGGGAGATTTAGCCCTTTTGAAAACTGGAGACCAGTAGCTCTTTTGTGTGCAGACTATAAAACCTCTTCAAAGTTTTGTCTAACAGATTGAAATTGTTTATTGACCTATTGATTGTTGCAGATCAATCATAGTGTGTTCCACACAGGTCTATGACAGATAATTTGTTTTTGATGAGAGATGTATTTGATTTATGTAAGCTATATGATATAAATGTAGGTATCTTGTCCATTGACCAAGAGAAGGCTTTTGACCATGTAGATCACACTTTTCTTTTCTCCACTTTGCAGGCCTTTGGTGTTGGGGAGGGGTTCCTGTCCTGGATAAAGCTGTTGTATAGTGGTGTGTGTTGTGTAGTGAATGTGGGGGGAGGGTTGAGCTCACCTGTGCCAGTTGGGAGAGGGATTAGGCAGGGCTGCCCATCTCAGGCCAGCTCCACAGCATTGCCATTGGGCCTCTCCTATGTAGGTTGAGGAGCAGGCTTAGGGGTCTCTCTCTGCCAGAGCTAGCTCAACACCCTTCAGTTGTATCAGCATACGCTGATGATGTCAGTGTTTTTGTCCAGGGAGAGGGAGATGTTCAGGAATTGGAAGAAAGCCTGGCCTTGTATGAAAAGGCTTCTTCAGCTAAAGTCGACTGGGGAAAGAGTGAGGCTTGTTTGGTGGGTCAGTGGGACTTGAGGAGTGCTCCTAGTCTTCCTGGGAATCTTAGGTGGTGGGTAAGAGGTATTAAAGTTCTGGGAGTATATCTGGGAAGTGAGGACTTTCAGAGGCAGAACTGGGAGGGAGTGCTGGAGAAGGTGGAAGCCAGGTTGTCTAAATGGAATTGGATGATACCCCAGCTGTCCTACAGGGGAGGAGCTCTGATAATTAATAACCTGGTCGCCCCGGCTCTCTGGCACGGACTCGCTGTTTTGGTGCCACCGCCAGTCCTTGCAGAAGAGATGCAGAAGCTCCCGGTGAAGTTTTTCTGGTCTGGTCAGCACTGGCTGAGGGCATCGGCCCTGTATCTCCCTGTGGCAGAGGGAGGACAAGGACTTATAGACATTCGGTCCAGAACTGCAGCCTTCAGACTATAGATGGTGCAGAGGCTGCTGTATGGCTGCGGTCACTGCTGGTTGGCTCCTGTTCGGCTGCTTCTTCGGAAAGCTGGTCAGCTTGGGTTGGATAAGCAGATTTTTTTGCTGAGATCATCAGAAGCTGACCTAGTTGGACTCACATCTTTTTACACTTCGGTGGATGAAGCCTGGCAGATGCTGAAGGTCACACGAACTCCAGACCCTAGACCAGGAATTTGGCTTTTTGAGGAGCCACTGTTTCACAATGACTTCCTTATGAATACCACCTTCTCCTCTGCAACAGTGCGGATTGCATTTGTTGAGGCTAGCATTACCAAACTGGGCCATCTTGGAAGAACATCCGTGGAAACACTTGGTGGCATCGTCAACATCAGGTCCTCCAGAGTGCTGAAGAAGTTGTGGAGGAAGTCTGGAAGGCCCTGCCTGGGCCACTGCGGGCGTTTGCCGAAAATCGTGCTCTTGCTGACCAATGGGATGATGACAATGAGTACATTTTTCCCTCCTTGATCGTCAGTCCTGCATTTGGGGCATGGCGGGGGGGGGGGGGCGGACTGCTTCTTTCCCTGAGTACACCAGTGCTGGGTAGTTTCAGCTCTTGTGGGAAGAAGCAGCTCTACTACATCTGTGTGAAGGTACTCAACCTTCGCTCTCTGGCTGAAGTCAGGGAGTCGAGGTGGACTGAGGTTTTTGCTTCAGAGTGTACCCCTAAGGGCAGGTGGAGGGTCCTGTGTAAGCCTCCTGTTGAGAAACCGATGGCTGACCTCCAGTGGAGGCTGATACATGGAGCAATAGCTACGAACAGACACAGGGCTCACCTCGATCCAAGCACTGGGGAGGACTGTCCTTGGGGCACTCAGAGGGAAACGTTAGAACACTTAGTGGTCTCTTGTCCTCGATTGGTGGGCTTATTTAGGGTACTGCAAGAATGGATGGAAGCTTTGGGTGAGGGTTTCTCCATCCCCATGTTTTTTTTTGGGCCCAAATACACGGCAAGAAAAAGGCTGCTCCTGGTCCTAGTCAATTTTCGTTTCAGCACTGCTAAGCTAGCGGTCTGGAAGACCAGGGAGAACCAGATGCTGGGTCAGGGCTGGACCGATGTGGAGCAGAGTATGGAGGGTTTGGTGGCGGCTCGTGTGAGGATAGAGACGCTCTCTACACCCTGACCAGTAATCTGGACTCCGTCAGGGCTCTGTGGGGGTTACGAGGTGTTTTATGTTCACTAAGTGAAGATGGGTCACTTGTTCTGAATGTCTACTGTATTGTGTGTGTGTGTGTGTGTGTGTGTGTGTGTGTGTGTGTGTGTGTGTGTGTGTGTGTGTGTGTGTGTGTGTGTGTGTGTGTGTGTGTGTTGATGGAGATGTTGTTCTTCCAGCTAACCAGTTTGTTTACTGCTGACTTGATGGGAATGGAGTGTTGGTTTTTTTACTGTGATGTAAATAAAAGGTATTTTAAAAGTCAAGTCTCTCTCTCTCTTCCTCGCTCTCGCTCTCTCTCTTCCTCGCTGTCTCTCTCTCTCTTCCTCGCTGTCTGTCTCTCTCTTCCTCGCTGTCTGTCTCTCTCTTCCTCGCTGTCTGTCTCTCGCGCTCTCTCTCTTCCTCGCTCTCTCTCTCTTTCTCTTCCTCGCTGTCTGTCTCTCGCGCGCTTTCTCTCTCTCTTCCTCGCTGTCTATCTCGCTGTCTGTCTGTCTGTCTCTCTCTCTCTCTCTCTCTCTTCTTCGCCGTCTCTCGCTCTCTCTCTCGCGCACGCTCTCTCTCTTCCTCGCTGTCTCTCGCGCGCGCTCTCTCTCTCTCTCGCGCGCTCTCTCTCTCGCTCGCTGTCTCTCTCTCTCTCTCTCTCTCTCGGTTCATCTCTGCAGTTATATTCCGCCCCTCTATAAACTGCACCCACACGTCACGTGCACAACGTCAGCAGCACGCGAGCTACCGGAGGGAGGGAGGGAGGGCTCGCGGGGTGGTAAGGAGCGGCTGGCCCCGCTGCTTGATGGGAGATTCTAGTAAAACGGGAGAAGATGAAGGAGCACAAGATGAGGAGGTGCTAACAGCTCCCCCCTGCCCTGCCGCCACATAGACAGGTGAACGGGCTCCGCTGGACAGGTGAGACTCCCGTCACTGACCGACCCCGCGACACACGCTGGCTAACGCTTCCTGCGTCCCACTCTTCCTCTCTTCCTGCGTCCCACTCTTCCTCTCTTCCTGCGTCCCACTCTTCCTCTCTTCCTGCATCCCACTCTTCCTCTCTTCCTGCGTCCCACTCTTCCTCTCTTCATGCATCCCAATCTTCCTCTCTTCCTGCGTCCCACTCTTCCTCTCTTCCTGCGTCCCACTCTTCCTCTCTTCATGCATCCCACTCTTCCTCTCTTCCTGCGTCCCACTCTTCCTCCATGCATCCCACTCTTCCTCTCTTCATGCGTCCCACTCTTCCTCTCTTCATGCGTCCCACTCTTCCTCTCTTTCTGCATCCCACTCTTCCTCTCTTCATGCGTCCCACTCTTCCTCTCTTCATGCGTCCCACTCTTCCTCCATGCGTCGCACTCTTCCTCTCTTCATGCGTCCCACTCTTCCTCTCTTCATGCATCCCAATCTTCCTCTCTTCCTGCGTCCCACTCTTCCTCCATGCGTCGCACTCTTCCTCTCTTCATGCGTCCCACTCTTCCTCCATGCGTCCCACTCTTCCTCTCTTCATGCGTCGCACCCTTCCTCTCTTCATGCGTCCCACTCTTCCTCTCTTCATGCGTCCCACTCTTCCTCTCTTTCTGCATCCCACTCTTCCTCCATGCGTCGCACTCTTCCTCTCTTCATGCGTCCCACTCTTCCTCTCTTCATGCATCCCACTCTTCCTCTCTTCACGTGTCGCACTCTTCCTCTCTTCATGCGTCGCACTCTTCCTCTCTTCATGCGTCCCACTCTTCCTCCATGCGTCGCACTCTTCCTCTCTTCATGCCTCCCACTCTTCCTCTCTTCCTGCGTCCCACTCTTCCTCTCTTCATGCGTCCCACTCTTCCTCTCTTCATGCGTCCCAATCTTCCTCTCTTCATGCGTCCCAATCTTCCTCTCTTCATGCGTCCAACTCTTCCTCTCTTCATGTGTCGCACTCTTCCTCTCTTCATGTGTCGCACTCTTCCTCTCTTCATATGTCGCACTCTTCCTCTCTTCCTGCGTCCAACTCTTCCTCTCTTCCTACGTCCCACTCTTCCTCTCTTCCTGCGTCCCACTCTTCCTCTCTTCATGCGTCCCACTCTTCCTCCATGCGTCGCACTCTTCCTCTCTTCATGCGTCCCACTCTTCCTCTCTTCATGCGTCCCACTCTTCCTCTCTTCATGCGTCCCACTCTTCCTCTCTTCATGTGTCCCACTCTTCCTCTCTTCATGCGTCCCACTCTTCCTCTCTTCATGCGTCCCACTCTTCCTCTCTTCATGCGTCCCACTCTTCCTCTTCATATGTCGCACTCTTCCTCTCTTCATGTGTCGCACTCTTCCTCACTCCATGTGTCGCACTCTTCCTCACTTCATGCGTATCACTCTTCCTCTCTTAATGTGTGCCACTCTTCCTCTCTTCATATGTCGCACTCTTCCTCTCTTCATGCGTCCCACTCTTCCTCTCTTCATGTGTCCCAACTCTTCCTCTCTTCATGCGTCGCACTTTTCCTCTCTTCATGCGTCCCACTCTTCCTCTCTTCATGCGTCCCACTCTTCCTCTCTTCATGCGTCCCACTCTTCCTCTCTTCATGTGTCCCACTCTTCCTCTCTTCATGCGTCCCACTCTTCCTCTCTTCATGCATCCCACTCTTCCTCTCTTCATGTGTCCCAATCTTCCTCTCTTCATGTGTCCAACTCTTCCTCTCTTCATGTGTCGCGCTCTTCCTCGCTAAAGTGTCGCACTCTTCCTCTCTTCATGCATCCCACTCCTCCTCTCTTCATGCATCCCACTCCTCCTCTCTTCATGCGTCCCACTCTTCCTCTCTTCATGTGTCCAACTCTTCCTCTGTACATGCGTCCCACTCTTCCTCACTTAATGTGTCGCACTCTTTCTCTACATGTGTTGCACTCTTCCTATCTTCATGTGTCGCACTCTTCCTCACTCCATGTGTCGCACTCTTCCTCACTTCATGCGTATCACTCTTCCTCTCTTCATGTGTCGCACTCTTCCTCTCTTCATGTGTCGCACTCTTCCTCACTTCATATGTTGCACTCTTCCTCTCTTCATGTGTCGCACTCTTCCTCTCTTCATGTGTCGCACTCTTCCTCACTTTGTGTCGCACTCTTTCTCTACATTTGTTGCACTCTTCCTCTCTTAATGTGTCGCACTCTTCCTCACTTCGTGTGCCGCACTCTTCATGTGTCGCACTCTTGCACTCTTCATGTGTCGCACTCTTCCTCTCTTCATGTGTCGCACTCTTCCTCTCTTCATGTGTCGCACTCTTCATCACTTCGTGTCGCACTCTTCCTCACTTCATATGTCCCACTCTTCCTCACTTCATGCGTCCCACTCTTCCTCTCTTCGTGTGTCGTACTCTTCCTCTCTTCATGTGTCGCTCTCTTCCTCACTTCATGTGTCGCACTCTTCGTGTCGCACTCTTGCACTCTTCATGTGTCGCACTCTTCCTCTCTTCATGTGTCCCACTCTTCCTCCCTTCACGTGTCGCACTCTTCCTCTCTTCATGTGTCGCACTCTTCCTCACTTTAGTGTCAGATTCTTCCTCTCTTCATGTGTCGCACTCTTCCTCTCTTCATGCGTCGCACTCTTACTCACTTCATGTGTCGCACTCTTCCTCTCTTCATGTGTCGCACTCTTCCTCACTTCATGTGTCGCAGTCTTCCTCTCTTCATGTGTCACACTCTTCCTCACTTCATGTGTCGCACTCTTCCTCTCTTCATGTGTCACACTCTTCCTCACTTTGTGTCGCACTCTTCCTCTCTTCATGTGTCGCACTCTTCCTCTCTTCATGTGTCGCACTCTTCCTCTCTTCATGTGTCGCACTCTTCATCTCTTCACGTGTCGCACTCTTCTTCTCTTCATGTATCGCACTCTTCCTCACTTCACGTGTCGCACTCTTCCTCTCTTCATGTGTCGCACTCTTCCTCACTTCATGCGTATCACTCTTCCTCTCTTCATGTGTCGCACTCTTCCTCTCTTCATGTGTCGCACTCTTCCTAACTTTATGTGTCGCACTCTTTCTCTACATGTGTTGCACTCTTCCTCTCTTAATGTGAAGCACTCTTCCTCACTTCGTGTGCCGCACTCTTCATGTGTCGCACTCTTGCACTCTTCATGTGTCGCACTCTTCCTCTCTTCATGTGTCCCACTCTTCCTCACTTCGTGTCGCACTCTTCCTCACTTCATGCGTCCCACTCTTCCTCTCTTCATGTGTCGCACTCTTCCTCACTTCATATGTCCCACTCTTCCTCACTTCATGCGTCCCACTCTTCCTCTCTTCGTGTGTCGTACTCTTCCTCTCTTCATGTGTCGCACTCTTCCTCACTTCATGTGTCGCACTCTTCGTGTGTCGCACTCTTGCACTCTTCATGTGTCGCACTCTTGCACTCTTCATGTGTCGCACTCTTCCTCTCTTCATGTGTCCCACTCTTCCTCCCTTCACGTGTCGCACTCTTCCTCTCTTCATGTGTCGCACTCTTCCTCACTTTAGTGTCAGACTCTTCCTCACTTCATGTGTCGCACTCTTCCTCTCTTCATGTGTCGCACTCTTCCTCACTTCATGTGTCGCACTCTTCCTCTCTTCATGTGTCGCACTCTTCCTCTCTTCATGTGTCACACTCTTCCTCACTTTATGTGTCGCACTCTTCCTCTCTTCATGTGTCGCACTCTTCCTCTCCTCATGTGTCGCACTCTTCCTCACTTCATGTGTCGCACTCTTCATCTCTTCACATGTCGCACTCTTCTTCTCTTCATGTATCGCACTCTTCCTCACTTCACGTGTCGCACTCTTCCTCTTTTCATGTGTCGCACTCTTCCTCACTTCATGTGTCGCACTCTTCCTGTCTTCATGTGTCGCACTCTTCATCTCTTCCTGTGTTGCACTCTTCCTCTCTTCATGTGTCCCAACTCTTCCTCTCTTCCTGTGTTGCACTCTTCCTCTCTTCATGTGTCGCACTCTTCCTCTCTTCCTGTGTTGCACTCTTATTCTCTTCACGTGTCACACTCTTCCTCACTTCACGTGTCGCACTCTTCCTCTCTTCCTGTGTTGCACTCTTCCTCTCTTCATGTGTCGCACTCTTCTTCTCTTCATGTGTCACACTCTTCCTCTCTTCCTGTGTTGCACTCTTCCTCTCTTCATGTGTCGCACTCTTCCTCTCTTCCTGTGTTGCACTCTTATTCTCTTCACGTGTCTTACTCTTCCTCTCTTCATGTGTCGCACTCTTCCTCTCTTCATGTGTCCCACTTACTCTCTTCCTGTGTTGCACTCTTCCTCTCTTCCTGTGTCGCACTCTTCCTCTCTTCATGTGTCCCACTTACTCTCTTCCTGTGTTGCACTCCTATTCTCTTCACGTGTCGCACTCTTCCTCTCTTCCTGTGTCGCACTCTTCCTCTCTTCACGCGTCGCACTCTTCCTCTCTTCATGTGTCACACTCTTCCTCTCTTCATGTGTCACACTCTTCCTCTCTTCATGTGTCACACTCTTCCTCTCTTCACGTGTCGCACTCTTCCTCTCTTCACGCGTTGCACTCTTCCTCACTTTATGCGTCCCACTCTTCCTCTTCATGTGTCGCACTCTTCCTCTCTTCATGCGTCACACTCTTCCTCACTTTATGCGTCCCACTCTTCCTCACTTTTTGCGTCGCACTCTTCCTCTCTTCATATGTCACACTCTTCCTCTCTTCACGTGTCGCACTCTTCCTCTCTTCACGCGTTGCACTCTTCGTCAATTTATGCGTCTCACTCTTCCTCTCTTCATGTGTCACACTCTTCCTCTCTTCATGTGTCACACTCTTCCTCTCTTCATGTGTTGCACTCTTCCTCTCTTCACGCGTTGCACTCTTCCTCACTTTATGCGTCTCACTCTTCCTCACTTTATGCGTCCCACTCTTCCTCTTCATGCGTCACACTCTTCCTCACCTCCATTGAGCGTGTTGCTTCATCAGTCTCCGTCTCCTCTGCTGTCCCAGAAGACAGGTGCAGCTGACGACACGTGACGTGAGCGTGTTTCTGTGAGGGAACCTGCACAGCACGCTCTGCTGACTTGTGGCCGGAACCGGAAGCAGCAGGTGAGTCAGAACCGGTCTGGGTTCTGTGTGGAACCGATATGGGTTTCCGCACGGAAGTGCTGCTGGAGTCCATGTTGCACGGTGTGTCATGTGAAGGTTGTGTTGCCGGGGAGACACGTGTTTCAGTCTGCGGTCCGTCTGAAGACACAACACACTGATGTGATGTCCCTGATGAGACGAACAGGAAGACAGAGAGACAGGTGGAGAGAGACAGGTGGAGGGAGACAGAGAGGCAGGTGGAGGGAGACAGAGAGACAGGTGGAGGGAGACAGAGAGGCAGGTGGAGGGAGACAGAGGCAGGTGGAGGGAGACAGAGAGACAGGTGGAGGGAGACAGAGAGATAGATGGAGGGAGACAGAGAGACAGGTGGGGGAGACAGAGAGGCAGGTGGAGGGAGACAGAGAGGCAGGTGGAGGGAGACAGAGAGGCAGGTGGAGGGAGACAGAGAGACAGGTGGGGGAGACAGAGAGACAGGTGGAGGAAGACAGAGAGGCAGGTGGGGGAGACAGAGAGATAAACCCCGAAAAGCAAAATGAAAGAAAGACAAAGGGGCGGGACTTAACCGAAGAGGGCGAGAAGAAAAGTAGACAGATAGACAGACAGACAGATGTGTCTGTATGCAGACGGACACACACATCTTTATTCCTGCTCATCCACCCGCACTTAAATCCCCCATGCACCATTTACAAGACAACACGCACACACACACACACACAGACACACACACTCACAGTGGTCTTGCCAGTAGTGTAGAAGTATGGTTCACTGGTCAATTACCTGCTCAGCAGAAACAAAATGGATTTAAAACACACACACACACACACACACACACACACACACACACACACACACACACACACACACACACACACACACACACACACACACACACACACGACCTAGTAACGTCAGAGGCAATACTGTGGTAGAAAGTGATTCAGACGCTGCCTGAGACCCCGTCTCTCTGTGTCTTTCTTCAGGGTCCCAGGGTCACACGTGTGTGTGTGTGTGTGTGTGTGTGTGTGTGTGTGTGTGTGTGTGTGTGTGTGTGTGTGTGTGTGTGAGTGTGTGAGTGTGTGTGTGTGTGTGTGTGTGAGAGAGAGATGGGCACTTAGAGCAGTGGCCTAGTTACATGGACGTATACACAGGAAAACACTGCTCTGCTCATTTTAATTTAAAGACTTCAGTCTCATTAAATCTTTATTGAGGTCCCTCCCCCTCCTCTCCCCTCCCCTCCCCCCCGTCTCTCTCTCTTGCTCTCTGTCTCTGTCTTTCTGTGTGTGTGCCTGTGTCTCATCTCGCTCTCTCTGTCTGTCTGTCTCTCTATAGATATAGTATCTATCTTTGTCTGTCTGTCTGTCTGTCTGTCTGTCTGTCTGTCTGTCTGTCTGTCTGTCTCTATAGATATAGTATCTATCTTTGTCTGTCTGTCTGTCTGTCTGTCTGTCTGTCTGTCTGTCTGTCTCTATAGATATAGTATCTATCTTTGTCTGTCTGTCTGTCTGTCTGTCTGTCTGTCTGTCTGTCTGTCTGTCTGTCTGTCTGTCTGTCTCTATAGATATAGTATCTATCTTTGTCTGTCTGTCTGTCTGTCTGTCTGTCTGTCTGTCTGTCTGTCTGTCTGTCTGTCTGTCTGTCTCTCTATAGATATAGTATCTATCTTTGTCTGCCTGTCTGTCTCTATAGATATAGTATCTATCTTTATCTGTCTGTCTGTCTGTCTGTCTCTATAGATATAATATCTATCTTTGTCTGTCTGTCTGTTTGTCTGTCTCTATAGATATGGTATCTATCTTTGTCTGTCTGTCTGTCTGTCTGTCTCTATAGATATAGTATCTATCTTTATCTGTCTGTCTGTTTGTCTGTCTCTATAGATATGGTATCTATCTTTGTCTGTCTGTCTGTCTGTCTGTCTGTCTGTCTCTATAGATATAGTATCTATCTTTGTCTGTCTGTCTGTCTGTCTGTCTGTCTGTCTGTCTGTCTCTATAGATATAGTATCTATCTTTGTCTGTCTGTCTGTCTCTCTATAGATATAGTATCTATCTTTGTCTGTCTGTCTGTCTGTCTGTCTGTCTGTCTGTCTGTCTGTCTCTATAGATATAGTATCTATCTTTGCCTGTCTGTCTGTCTGTCTCTATAGATATGGTATCTATCTTTGTCTGTCTGTCTGTCTGTCTGTCTGTCTGTCTGTCTGTCTGTCTGTCTGTCTGTCTGTCTGTCTGTCTGTCTGTCTGTCTCTCTATAGATATAGTATCTATCTTTGTCTGTCTGTCTGTCTCTATAGATATAGTATCTATCTTTGCCTGTCTGTCTGTCTGTCTCTATAGATATGGTATCTATCTTTGTCTGTCTGTCTGTCTGTCTGTCTGTCTCTATAGATATAGTATCTATCTTTGTCTGTCTGTCTGTCTGTCTCTCTATATAAACTCAGCAGAAGAAGTAAGGACATGTGTGTGTGTGTGTGTGTGTGTGTGTGTGTGTGTGTGTGTGTGTGTGTGTGTGTGTGTGTGTGTGTGTGTGTGTGTGTGTGGTAGATGATGTCTTTGTTGTAACGATGCTTCTTGGCAGTAAATCTTCTATCAGGCAGCTGATCATCAGCACCTGGGGTACCAGAAGCTCAACACAAAAGTCAATAGCAGCAGCAAAATAAGCTGTTTGGCATCGGCAGAGAAGATGTGGCAAATGTTTCATGGGCACAACCCACATACTCAGCTCTGCTGCTCATCCCACAGATGCATGTTCCTTACACATGTGGCGCCATTTAAAAGGCAGATAAACAGGCTTTCCACCGGTAGAAGATGTACTGCCCAGAAGCATTGTTACAACAAAGACATACTCTACCAAACACACACCTTTCCTTACTTTCTGTGCTAAGTATATACACTCACTGGCCACTTTATTAGGTACACCTTGCTAGTACCGGGTTGGACCCCCTTTTGCCTTCAGAACTGCCTTAATCCTTCGTGGCATAGATTCAACAAGGTACTGGAAACATTCCTCAGAGAGTTTGGTCCATATTGACATGATAGCATCACGCAGTTGCTGCAGATTTGTCGGCTGCACATCCATGATGCGGATCTCCCGGTCCACCACATCCCAAAGGTGCTCTATTGGATTGAGATCTGGTGACTGTGGAGGCCATTTGAGTACAGTGAACTCATTGTCATGTTCAAGAAACCAGTCTGAGATGATTCGAGCTTTATGACATGGCGCGTTATCCTGCTGGAAGTAGCCATCAGAAGATGGGAACACTGTGGTCATAAAGGGATGGACATGGTCAGCAACAATACTCAGGTAGGCTGTGGCGTTGACACGATGCTCAATTGGTACTAAGGGGCCCAAAGTGTGCCAAGAAAATATCCCCCACACCATTACACCACCACCACCAGCAGCCTGAACCGTTGATACAAGGCAGGATGGATCCCTGCTTTCATGTTGTTGACGCCAAATTCTGACCCTACCATCCGAATGTCGCAGCAGAAATCGAGACTCATCAGACCAGGCAACGTTTTTCCAATCTTCTATTGTCCAATTTTGGTGAGCCTGTGCGAATTGTAGCCTCAGTTTCCTGTTCCTAGCTGACAGGAGTGGCCCCCGGTGTGGTCTTCTGCCGCTGTAGCCCATCTGCCTCAAGGTTCGACGTGTTGTGCGTTCAGAGATGCTCTTCTGCATACCTCGGTTGTAATGAGTGGTTATTTGAGTTACTGTTGCCTTTCTATCAGCTCGAACCAGTCTGGCCATTCTCCTCTGACCTCTGGCATCAACAAGGCATTTTCGCCCACAGAACTGCCGCTCACTGGATATGTTCTCTTTTTCGGACCATTCTCTGTAAACCCTAGAGATGGTTGTGCGTGAAAATCCCAGTAGATCAGCAGTTTCTGAAATACTCAGACCAGCCCGTCTGGCACCAACAACCATGCCACGTTCAAAGTCACTTAAATCACCTTTCTTCCCCATTCTGATGCTCGGTTTGAACCGCAGCAGATCGTCTTGACCATGTCTACATGCCTAAATGCATTGAGTTGCTGCCATGTGATTGGCTGATTAGAAATTTGCGTTAACGAGCAGTTGGACAGGTGTGCCTAATAAAGTGGCCGGTGAGTGTATATCTAGCTAGCTGTCTGTCTGTCTGTCTCTCTCTCTCTGTCTCTCTGTCTCTCCCTCACACACACACACACACACACACACTCAGGACAAACACACTCAGGGCGCACACTGACCTAGTTTTTATTTCAGTTTTACATGTGCCTAGCATTGTGTGTGTGTGTGTGTGTGTGTGTGTGTGTGTGTGTGTGTGTGTGTGTGTGTGTGTGTGTGTGTGTGTGTGTGTGTGTGTGATACTCTTGCAGGTGTTATATAAAATGTCTAACAAGGAAAATTACTTTAAAAGAACATACTATATACTGTAATACTGTACATACTGTATACTGTACATACTGTACACACTGTATACTGTAATACTGCACATACTGTATTCTGTACATACTGTACATACTGTATATACTATATGCAGTAGTGATACACTGTACATACTGTACATACTATATACCGTGCATACTGTATATACTGTATGCACTAGTGATATACTGTACATATACTGTATTTACTATATTTAGTAGTGATATACTGCATATACTGTACATACTATATACTGTACATACTGTGTGTAGTAGTGATATACTGTACATACTGTACATACTATATATTGTACATACTGTACATACTGTATGTAGTAGTGATATACTGTACATACTGTACATACTGTACATATTGTATATACTGTATGTAGTAGTGATATAGTGTACATACTATATAGTGTACATACTGTATATACTGTATGTAGTAGTGAAGTACTCAGGGTCTGAAATTAACTTTTTGGCTGGTGGACTGGTAGATGAAAAAAAATCTACCGGCCAAGCATATTTTTTATCGGCCAAAATAATGAGTAGCCTTTTTGTGCCATACATACGTTTTCAGTACATATCCGTGAGAGAATAAGGTATTGTGTTGAATAAGAGCTTTTAAACGTGTGACAAGAGCAGATCTGAAGCAGAAATAGTTTTATGTAAAATTAGTCCATGGTTAAAAGATAAAATGTTACAAGTATGATTTCATGTTTTATTTGCAGTATTATTATAACTACTCGAGAGGCTCCACATGCCCATCCCTAGTCCCAGACTACTTCTCACTCTGCAGCAGCCACTCTCCTTGCACCGCCCATGGAGTCTGGCCTCCTGCTCCTGACGGAGTCTTGGTGCCACAGATCAGCAGCACTGGTTGGCTCCTACTCCCTGATCTCGGGAGATGACAGCTGCACCATCAGTACATCCCAGAGTGTGTCTGACTTGAGCTTGGACCGCCAATCAGTTTTTTCTTAAATTTAGTTCTGATTTCTCCCAATTTAGGGGCCAATCGATCCCTATTTTAGTTCAAACACCACCCTCGTACTGCATGCGTTCGCCAACTGCATCTCTCCGGCCGGCAGTCTGGACGAATCCAGGCCAAACCACTGCTTTCCCCCCCCCCACACCCACCCAGAGACGCAGTCATGTGACGCACACAAGCCGACTCCGCCCCCTCCCCAAGACAGCGCTGCCAATCATCGCTGCTTCACCGACTCCGCCCCCCTCCCGAAGACAGCGCTGCCAATCATCGCTGCTTCATCGACTCCGCCCCCTCCCGAAGACAGCGCTGCCAATCATCGCTGCTTCCTCGAGTCCGGCCATAGTCGGATCTGACGAGACCGGGGCGCGAACCCCGGACCCCAGTGGGCAACTACATCGACACAAAGCCGATGCCTAGACCGCTACACCACCGCGGACCCTTGGACCGCCAGTCAGTGTTAACCTGTGTCATGGTGTTGAAGCTAGCACACAGCTAACGTTAGTGCAAGCTAGGTGTCTTATACTAGTGCTAGCTGGCTAACGTTAGCTCCAGCCAGCACTTTGTTTACGCTGTTTAAGGATATTTTGAGATGACAACTAAATTACTCGCACATCCATTGGAAGTGGGAGAGTGGTCTGGCCTTCTTGCCCGTGGCCTGCACAGTCCTAAACCTGTTCTGCATTCTCCTGCTGGTCTGCTCGGACACGGCTGTTAGCGCCTTTACGGAGGATGCTGTGAGGACAGGCTCCGACTGAGCCCGACAGGCCTTCATACAGGTAATGTGACGTCTGGAGGTCTCATGGTCCCTGATGGTTTCTACCTTCATTGTCTTGTTACCGATGACTAATGAATTGCTACGGGTTTTTGGCCTCCTGGCGACAGACGGAGCAACTCACTATCACGGTCTGTGCGTTATACTCCAGCCAGCCTCTCGCACCTCCTTTATCGCCATACCTCCACTTCTCACTAAACTTTATTGTTTCGGTTTGGTGGTGATGGTGGCTTCTTCCTCCTCTTCGGGGCATGGTTGTCTTTTTGATGGTGGTTTCGCGGCTTCTAAATATCGCCATGTAACTGGTGTTGCTGGCTAACGTTAGTTAAAAGAATAGAGTAGGCTAGTGCCGAGGGTGACGGTGCTGCTGTCGTTGTTCCTCTCGAGTGTGCGTCATGTTACCCGCCAGTAGCGCCTAGCAACATTCTAATGCACTCTGATTGGTTAGTTTCTGTTATTGTTGTTGCTATGTTATTGTTCTAATGCACCTTGGTTGGTTAATTTCTGTTATTGTTGTTGCTATGTTATTGTTCTAATGCACTCTGATTGGTTAGTTTCTGTTATTGTTGTTGCTATGTTATTGTTCTAATGCGCTATGATTGGTTAGTTTCTGTTATTGTTGTTGCTATGTTATTGTTCTAATTCACTTTGATTGGTTAGTTTCTGTTATTGTTGTTGCTATGTTATTGTTCTAATGCACTTTGGTCAATTTCTGTTATTGTTGTTGCTATGTTATTGCTGTTGCTAGGGAGAGAGAGAGAGAGAGAGATGGGGGGGATTAAGTGGTTGGATTTCACTTTTTTTTTGTTACTCGCCATGTGGCGGGTAGGCTTCTGAGATTTACTCGCCAGTCAGAAAATCTACTCGCATTTGGCGGGTGGCGAGTGTTAATTTCAGTCCCTGGATATACTGTATATACTATATGTAGTAGTGATATACTGTATATACTATATGTAATAGTTATATACTGTATGTGGTAGTGATATATTGTATATACTGTATGTGGTGGTGATATACTGTATGTAGTAGTGATACTGGTTCTTAGATGACATCACTGTCAGACACTCTTTCCTGGCAGGCTGCGTTGTGTAAGAAACTGAATAACAACGCCACATTATCCAGCTGTATGTACAGTTGTTACTCACACTTTCTCGTGCCATGCAGCCAGCAGGCAAACCATGAAGTAAGTTCTCACATTCACAGATTGTCCAACAGTGTTTTTAAATACACAAAAGGCTGTTAAATATCATGGCTGCTAATTGAGTGTTATTTATCCCTACCGTGTGTATGGCCAGGATGAGAGTCAACACCTCCAAGTCTGAGGCCATGGTTCTCTACCAGAAAATGTTGGATTGCTCCCTCCAGGTTGGGGATGAGTTGTTGCCTCAAGTGAAGGAGTTCAAGTATCTCGGGGTCTTGTTCATGAGTGAGGGTAGGATGGAGCGGAGGATTGACAGGCGGATTGGTGCAGCATCAGCAGTAATGTGGACGTTTTACCGGACCATTGTGGTGAAGAGGGAGCTGAGCTGGAAGGCAAAGTTCCCAATTTACCCGTCAGTCTTGGTTCCAACTCTCACCTGTGGTCATGAGCTTTGGGTAGTGACTAAAAGGGTGACATTGCGGATACAAGCAGCTGAAATGAGTTTCCTCCGTAGGGTGTCTGGGCTCAGCCTTAGAGATAGGGTGAGGAGCTTGGGCATCCAGAGGAAGCTTGGAGTAGAGCCGCTGCTCCTTCGCATCGAAAGGAGCCAGTTGAGGTGGTTCGGGCATCTGATTAGGATGCCTCCTGGGCACCTTCCTTTGGAGTTTTACCAGGCACGTCCAACTGGGAGGAGACCCCGGGGTAGACCCAGAACTCGCCGGAGGGACTACATGTCCAATCTGGCCTGGGAACATCCTGGGATCCCTCAGGAGGAGCTGGATGGCATTGCTGGGGAGAGGGACACCTGGAAAGCCCTACTTAGCTTGCTGGCACCGAGACCCGACCCCGGAGAAGAGGCTGGACTGATGATGACATTATATACACTACCGTTCAAAAGTTTGGGATCACCCAAACAATTTCGTGTTTTCCATGAAAAGTCACACTTATTCACCACCATATGTTGTGAAATGAATAGAAAATAGAGTCAAGACATTGACAAGGTTAGAAATAATGATTTGTATTTGAAATAAGATTTTTTTTACATCAAACTTTGCTTTCGTCAAAGAATCCTCCATTTGCAGCAATTACAGCATTGCAGACCTTTGGCATTCTAGCTGTTAATTTGTTGAGGTAATCTGGAGAAATTGCACCCCACGCTTCCAGAAGCAGCTCCCACAAGTTGGATTGGTTGGATGGGCACTTCTTTGAGCAGATTGAGTTTCTGGAGCATCACATTTGTGGGGTCAATTAAACGCTCAAAATGGCCAGAAAAAGAGAACTTTCATCTGAAACTCGACAGTCTATTCTTGTTCTTAGAAATGAAGGCTATTCCATGCGAGAAATTGCTAAGAAATTGAAGATTTCCTACACCGGTGTGTACTACTCCCTTCAGAGGACAGCACAAACAGGCTCTAACAGGTACTATTTAATGAAGATGCCAGTTGGGGACCTGTGAGGCGTCTGTTTCTCAAACTAGAGACTCTAATGTACTTATCTTCTTGCTCAGTTGTGCAACGCGGCCTCCCACTTCTTTTTCTACTCTGGTTAGAGCCTGTTTGTGCTGTCCTCTGAAGGGAGTAGTACACACCGGTGTAGGAAATCTTCAATTTCTTAGCAATTTCTCGCATGGAATAGCCTTCATTTCTAAGAACAAGAATAGACTGTCGAGTTTCAGATGAAAGTTCTCTTTTTCTGGCCATTTTGAGCGTTTAATTGACCCCACAAATGTGATGCTCCAGAAACTCAATCTGCTCAAAGAAGTGCCCATCCAACCAATCCAACTTGTGGGAGCTGCTTCTGGAAGCGTGGGGTGCAATTTCTCCAGATTACCTCAACAAATTAACAGCTAGAATGCCAAAGGTCTGCAATGCTGTAATTGCTGCAAATGGAGGATTCTTTGACGAAAGCAAAGTTTGATGTAAAAAAAATCGTATTTCAAATACAAATCATTATTTCTAACCTTGTCAATGTCTTGACTCTATTTTCTATTCATTTCACAACATATGGTGGTGAATAAGTGTGACTTTTCATGGAAAACACAAAATTGTTTGGGTGATCCCAAACTTTTGAACGGTAGTGTATATGACCAATGATGACATTATATATATATATATATATAATGGCACCGGCTTGAGAAGGGGGATCATAACTGGGTGTACCATCTCAGTTACACTCTTCACCCTTGCCATGAATATGGTGGTCAAGGCAGCTGAAACTGGGTGCAGAGGCCCTCTGTCCAAATCTTGTGTTCGGCAGCCCCCCATCAGAGCCTTCATGGACGACCTATCTGTCACCACATCATCATTGCCTGGTGGTAGGTAGATCCTCCAGGGCCCGGAGAAGCTCATCTGGAGAAGCTCATCTGGAGAAGCTCAGTTTTAAACCAGCCAGAGTCATGGTGTTGAAGAGGGGAAAAGTGGTGGACTGGTTTCACTTCTTTCTGGATGGCATTGCAATCTCATCCATTACCGAGAAACCAGTCAAGAGTCTAGGCAAGGTCTTTGACTGTAGCCTTAGGGATACAGCAGCAATCCAAGCAACCATCAAGGAGCTTGAGAATGTGCTCACCACAGTAGACAAGTCCGATCTACCTGGCAGGTTCAAGGCTTGGATTTACCAACAGGGCATCTTATCCCAAGCCCTCTGGCCTATGCTGGTTTACGAGGTAACCCTGTAGACATTCGAGACCTTAGAGAGGAAGAGTAGCTACTTCTGGAGATGGCTGGGTCTGCCATGCAGCCTTAGTAGTGCAGCACTGTATGGGAGGAGCAACAAACTCCACGTCCCTATCAGCAGCTTCGACGAGGAGTTCAGGGTTTCTCGCACAAGAGAGGCACTGCTCTATCGGCACTCCAAGGACTCTGGAGTAGCATCAGCAGGCATTATGGTGTGGACAGGCAGGAAGTGGAGGGCCCAGAAAGACCTGGAGATAGCAGAGTCTCGGCTGAGACACGGGGCTTAGGTGGGCACAGTGGCAACTGAACGGGCAGGGCTAGGAGCCGTCCCACAACCTTGCTATGATAAGGCCCATGGCAAGGACAAACACCATCTAGTCCTGGAGGCAGTGCGGATGGGCGTTGCAGAAGAAAGGACCAGTAGAATGGTGGGCATGCGGCAGCAGGGAACATGGACAAAATGGGAGGGTGCGGATCAAGTTCATGGTACAAGCTGTGTATGATGTTCTGCCTACCCCAGCAAATCTCCATCTCTGGGGCAAGATTGATTCTCCATCATGTCCTCTATGCCCTGGAAAAGATTCACTCGAGCACATCCTCAGCAGCTGCCAGTCAGCCCTGGGGGTGGGCCGTTACTGCTGGTGATATGATTAGGTGCTGAAGACATTTGCAAAGGCCATCTCCAAAGCTGTGGCCAACAACAAGCAAGCCTGAAAACAGAGGAACATTGCCTTTGTCAGGGCTGGTGAGCAGCCTCAGTCACAGCCCAGAGCATCAGCCAGTCTCCTCACCTCTGCATCAGACTGGGAGCTGCGAGTTGACTTGGGGGGGCAGCTCAGGTTCCCAGACTACGCTATGACAACCTCGTTGAGGCCAGACATAGTGCTGTCATCAGCCTCTTTAAAACAGGTGCTCCTTATAGAGTTGACTGTTCCCTGGGAGAACCGGATGGAGGAGGCAAATGAGTGGAAGCAGTCCAAGTACCAGGAGCTGGTGGATCGGTGCTGGAGGAGAGGCAGGAAGGCACATTGTGAGCCCAATGAAAAGGGGTGTAGAGGCTTTGCTGGCAATTTCTGATGATGGAT
Source organism: Lampris incognitus (assembly GCF_029633865.1). NCBI lineage: Eukaryota > Metazoa > Chordata > Actinopteri > Lampriformes > Lampridae > Lampris > Lampris incognitus. The sequence continues at coordinate 2,670,584 of NC_079230.1, read as the reverse complement.
CGTTGGCAGACTGATGATAGGTCGTTGGCAACTGTTTTTCAACTTTTCAGAGTAGCACCTTTTTACCACTCTGGTCTCCTTTGTGAGTGTATTTCTGTTTTTTTTTTTTTTTTTTTTTATACTGTATCCCTATCGCTCCCCTATGTTAGCCAGTCAGGGTGAGACCCTGATGTTAGCAGCTGGTTCATCTGTGTCGCAAAGTATTCATGGAGTGCCGTTAGTTTCTTCAGCCAATAGGCATGAATCATGTTAGCACCTGGTGCAGTCCAGCTCTTCATGTTTGAGACTCATTGTTGGATGTTGGCCACTGTGATGATAGCTGGTTCTTGTTCTGGGATATTGCTGTGGTTTGCTCAAAGGCCCACCAGCCACTGGACATTGGTGTTGTGTAATGCCTCCTTTTCCCATGTATCCTTGCAGTATCGTTCAGTCTCTGCTCTGGGTGGGACTGGTGTTGTTCCCTTGTTACTCTACAGCTGGGAGAAGACTTTGGATGGTTCTTTGAGGAACAGGCCACTTACTCTTTTGGGTTCTACTTCTCTAGTGTATCTCTTCAGCCTGGTGTCCAGAGCTGTGAGCCTTTGTTATACAGTTTCCAGGGCCTCACTTATGGACATCTTGCTGTACTTCTTCAACCAGGGCCTGTCTTTCATCACACCTTTCTGCACCTCTGTTAACTGGCTAACATCTCTCCATGCTGGTTTGAGCTTGGCTTCCAGTCTCTTCTTCCATGGGGGTACTGTTGGTAATCCTGTTCCCAAGCATCTCCAGGATTACTGTTGCAGTGGCTTATACTACAAGCTGGCTGGGCTCTGTTATGGTGGCCGTGGAGATGTTGTGTAAGGCTGTGTTCACATCTACAAGCAGGCTTTGTGATGGTACTTTGTCACTGAGTCGTGGAAGTCATGCCTGGGGGTTGACTGTCTTCAGTCTGGCCATGATTCTCATGTCGTGTGTGTGTGTGTGTGTGTGTGTGTGTGTGTGTGTGTGTGTGTGTGTGTGTGTGTGTGTGTGTGTGTGTGTGTAGTATATATATTTGTTGAGCACTTTCCCTACCGTTGAGTGTTTCCTTTAACAAAGTTATATTTATGAAATGTATATTATAGTGGGGGGGGGGTGAATGAGTGTCCTGAGGGTTTTTTTTGGGGTTAGTGTTCCCAGTAACTGGGCTCTGGACAGATCAGCAGACCATCACAGAAAGCAGCAATTAGAAAATTAAACCAAATTAAAAATTGAGTTAAAAGGCAACGAAAAATGTTATTAAAGCCATATTGTAAAACGTGTTTTTAAGGTAGATGTGAAGCTAAGACAGACAGAGAATGTCTGAAATGTTCTTTAAGCATCCATCCTTCAGGTGTTTGTAAGACATCTGGCTGGCCTCTAACCACCATGAACCAGATAACCAGCCGCCATTGACATCCTGTTCTGAATCACTAATAGTAGAAACTAATTTTTGTCGTTTAAAGGAGAACCATGTCTTCTTCCTCTTCCTTCTCCTCCTGCTCGCTGCCCTACTTCTGTCCTGGTTGTGGCAAGGATCAGCGATTCTCCTCCATACAGCAGCTCCGAACTCACCTGGTCAGCCAACACACCTACCAAACTCTGATGCTACTATCCCAGGTACTACACATAGACAGTACACTATACATAGTACTACATGTAGACACTACACACTATAGATATTACTACATATAGACAGTACACTATACATATTACTACACATAGACACTACACTATAGATATTACTACATATAGACAGTACACTACATATTACTACATATAGACACTACACTATAGATATTACTACACATAGACACTACACTATAGATATTACTACACATAGACAGTACACTACATATTACTACATATAGACACTGCACTATACATATTACTACATATAGACACTTCACTGTAGATAATACTACACATAGACACTACACTATAGATATTACTACATATAGACAGTACACTACATATTACTACATATAGACACTACACTATAGATATTACTACACATAGACACTACACTATAGATATTACTACATATAGACAGTACACTACATATAGACACTGCACTATACATATTACTACATATAGGCACTTCACTGTAGATAATACTACACATAGACAGTACACTACATGTTACTACATATAGACACTACACTGTAGATTTTACTACATATAGACACTACAGTACATATTGCTACATATAGACACTGCACTATAGATATTACTACATATAGACACTATGCTATAGATATTACTGTACATAGACAGTACACACTATAGATACATAGACAGTACACTACATATAGACACTGCACTATACATATTACTACATATAGGCACTTCACTGTAGATAATACTACACATAGACAGTACACTACATGTTACTACATATAGACACTACACTGTAGATTTTACTACATATAGACACTACAGTACATATTGCTACATATAGACACTGCACTATAGATATTACTACATATAGACACTATGCTATAGATATTACTACCCATAGACAGTACACTACATATTACTACATATATACACTACACTATGGCTATTACTACACATAGACAGTGCACACTATTGATTCACTACACTATAGATATTACTACACATAGACAGTACACACTATAGATTTTACTACACATAGACAGTACACTATACATATTACTGCATATAGACACTACACTTTAGATATTATGACACATAGACAGTACACTATACATATTACTACATATAGACAGTACACTAGATATTACTACACATAGACAGCACACTATACATATTACTACATATAGACACTGCACTATAGATATTACTAGATATAGACACTACACTATAGATATTACTACACATAGACAGTACACTACATATTACTACATATAGACACCAAACTATAGATATTACTACATATAGACACTACGCTATAGATATTACTGTACATAGTACACACTATAGATATTACTAGACAGACAGTACACTATACATATTGCTACATATAGACACTACACTATAGATATTACTAGACATAGACAGTGCACTACATATTTCTACATATAGACAGTACACTATAGATATTACTACACATAGACAGTACACTACATATTGCCACATATAGACAGTACACTATACATATTACTACACATAGACAGTACATACTATAGCTATTACTACACATAGACAGTACACTATACATTTGGTAAGACAGGATGTGGAGGAGTAGATGGAGTTAAAGAACTAATTTTGTTTAAGATCTCATCAACTTTACTGCAGAACAAGTCTAGAAGCTCATGGGCCATGAATGGTGAGCAGCTAATAGATGGCTGCTTTTGGCAAGTTTAGATACAGCGTCACAGAGAAATCTGGGGTTATGTTTATTAATACTGATTAAGTGAGAGAGATACGCTGTTTTAGCAGCAGATAAAGCACACTTGTATTTCAATAAACACTCATGCACAGATATGTGGGTAAAAAACTTCCAAGGAAGGAGAAAAGGACTTGTACCGACTGGCTAGACAGAGGGACCGAGCTGGGAAGGATGTGCAGCAGGTTAGGGTGATCAAGGACAGAGATGGAAATGAGCTGACAAGCGAGGAGAGTGTGCTGAGAAGGTGGAAGGAATACTTTGAGGGGCTGATGAATGAAGAACACGAGAGAGAGAGAAGGTTGGATGATGTAGGGATAGTGAATCAGGAAGTGTGGTGGATTAGCAAGGAGGAAGTGATGGCAGCTATGAAGAGGATGAAGAGTGGAAAGGCAGTTGGTCCTGATGACATACCTGTGGAGGCATGGAGGTGTTTAGGAGAGATGGCAGTGGAGTTTTAACTAGATTGTTTAACACAATCTTGGAAAGTGAGAGGATGCCTGAGGAGTGGAGAAGAAGCATACTGGTACCGATTTTCAAGAACAAGGGCGATGTGCAGAACTGTAACAACTACAGAGGTATAAAGTTGATCAGCCACAGCATGAAGATATGGGAAAGAGTAATAGAAGCTAGGTTAAGAGGAGGAGAGGTGGTGATCAGCAGCAGCAGTATGGTTTCATGCCATGAAAGAGCACCACAGATGTGATGTTTGCTTTGAGAATGTTGATGGAGAAGTATAGAGGAGGTCAGAAGGAGGTACATTGTGTCTTTGTAGATTTAGAGAAAGCTTATGACAGGGTGCCGAGAGAGGAGGTGTGGTATTGTATGAGGAAGTCGGGAGTTGCAGAGAAGTATGTAGGAGTGGTGCAGGATATGTATGAGGGCAGTGTGACAGTGGTGAGGTGTGTGGTTGGAATGACAGATGGGTTCAAGGTGGAGGTGGGATTACATCAAGGATCGGCTCCGAACCCTTTCCTGTTTGCAATGGTGATGGACAGGTTGACGGATGAGATCAGGCAGGAGTCTCCATGGACTATGATGTTTGTGGATGACATTGTGATCTGTAGTGAGAGTAGGGTGCAGGTGGAGGAGAGCCTGGAGAGGTGGAGGTATGCACTGGAGAGAAGAGGAATGAAAGTCAGGAGGAGCAAGACAGAATACCTATGTGTGAATGACAGGGAGGACAGTGGAATGGTGAGGATGCAAGGAGTAGAGGTGACGAAGGTGGATGAGTTTAAATACTTGGGGTCAACTGTCCAAAGTAACGAGGAGTGCAGAAGAGAAGTGAAGAAGAGAGTGCAGGTAGGGTGGAGTGGGTGGAGAAGAGTGTCAGGAGTGATGTGTGACAGAAGGGTACCAGCAAGACTTAAAGGGAAGGTTTACAAGATGGTAGTGAGACCAGCTATGTTGTATGGTTTGGAGACAGTGGCACTGATGAAAAGACAGGAGGAGGAGCTGGAGGTGGCAGAGATGAAGATGATAAGATTTTTATTGAGACTGATGAAGAAGGACAGGATTAGGAACGAGTATATTAGAGGGACAGCTCAGGTTGGACGGTTTGGAGACAAAGCAGGAGAGGCAAGATTGAGATGGTGTGGACATGTGTGGAGGAGAGATGCTGGGTATACTGGGAGAAGGAGGCTGAATATGGAGCTTCCAGGGAAGAGGAGAAGAGGAAGGCCAAAGAGGAGGTTTATGGATGTGGTGAGGGAGGACATGCAGGTGGCTGGTGTGACAGAGGAAGATGCCAAGGACAGGAAGAGATGGAAATGGATGATCTGCTGTGGCGCCCCCTAACGGGACCAGCAGAAAAAATGGACAATACAGTATACATATGACTAGATATAGACAGTACGGTATGCATTTAAAGATATAGACAGTACAGTGTACATATAGTAACTAGATATAGACAGTACAGTGTATATATAGTAACTAGATATAGACAGTACAGTGTACATATAACTAGATATAGACAGTATAGTGTATATATAGTAACTAGATATAGACAGTACAGTGTATCTATAGTAACTAGATATAGACAGTACAGTGTATCTATAGTAACTAGATATAGACAGTACAGTGTACATATAACTAGATATAGACAGTACAGTGTACATATAGTAACTAGATATAGACAGTACAGTGTACATATAACTAGATATAGACAGTACAGTGTATATATAGTAACTAGATATAGACAGTACAGTGTACATATAGTAACTAGATATAGACAGTACAGTGTATATATAGTAACTAGATATAGACAGTACAGTGTACATATAGTAACTAGATATAGACAGTACGGTGTATATATAGTAACTAGATATAGACAGTACGGTGTATATATAGTAACTAGATATAGACAGTACGGTGTATATATAGTAACTAGATATAGACAGTACGGTGTATATATAGTAACTAGATATAGACAGTACGGTGTATATATAGTAACTAGATATAGACAGTACGGTGTATATATAGTAACTAGATATAGACAGTACAGTGTATATATAGTAACTAGATATAGACAGTACAGTGTACATATAACTAGATATAGACAGTACAGTGTACATATAACTAGATATAGACAGTACAGTGTACATATAGAGATTAAACTTGGCGCGGTGGAATAATAGTCTTTCTTCTCAGGCGAGGGTGAGACAATCCGGACCTGGATCTGTCCTCCCTCTACCGAGTCCAGCAGTCCCAAAGGAGCCAGTCTCTCTCCTGGGTTTGGACTGGCGACACCTCCCCCTGCCACTGGCCTGTTTGGATCTGGCCTCCTCGTCTGCCTCCATTCAAATACTCCGGGACATGTTTGGTCGATCGACATACCCGGTTGAGATCACTGACAAAGATCCAGAGCAGTTCTCCTCGGCCCTGGCCCTCCGTGGCTCCCTGGAGGAGAACCTGGGGGATGTGGGTGGGCTGCTGGACCTCAGCAGGAGCCTGGGGCTGGGGTTTGAACTGCACCCAAAGGAGGGGCTGGCGGTGGGAGTCGGCCTGGAGGAAAGACTGGGGCTGGACCTGGATCTTAAAATTGCAAGGACTTTTGCTGAGGTGGAGGAGAGGGTTACCCGCCGCATGGCGCGCCTGAAAGTGGCGCTAGAGAGGAGGGAGGCAGAGCTAGAGCAGGAGAGGCATGAAGGGGAGCGACTGGAGAGAGAGAGACAGGACGTGGAAGAGAGAGCGGCATACCTAGCCCGACAGGTAAGACTCTATTATACCTACTCAGCTGTGTGTGTGTGTGTGTGTGTGTGTGTGTGTGTGTGTGTGTGTGTGTGTGTGTGTGTGTGTTCTCTCTGTCTTACGGTTGGCCAGCTGGGCTGTTTGCCCTGCTTAAGAGTATCGCAAAAGCTGCTGTTGTCATATCTGAATATAAGTGAAATGTCATCTGCATATGAAACTGTACTTCTACCAATGTGGGAGGGGGGGTCATTTTTATTAATGTTTTTGGGTTGTTTTATATATATATATATATATATATATATATATATATATATATATATATATACTACTGCTACTTTTGGCTGCTCCCATTAGGGGGCGCTGCAGCGGATCTTCCGTTTCCATCTCTTCCTGTTCTCTGCATCTTCCTCTGTCACACCAGCCACCTGCATGTCCTCCCTCACCACCTCCATAAACCTCCTCTTTGGCCTCCCTCTTCTCCTCTTCCCTGGCAGCTCCATATTCAGCATCCTTCTCCCAGTATACCCAGCATCTCTCCTCCACACATGTCCAAACCATCTCCATCTTGTCTCTCTTGCTTTGTCTCCAAACCGTCCAACCTGAGCTGTCCCTCTAATATACTCGTTCCTAATCCTGTCCTTCTTCATCACTCCCAATGAAAATCTTATCATCTTCATCTCCCCCACCTCCACCTCCTCCTCCTGTCTTTTCATCAGTGCCACTGTCTCCAAACCATACAACATAGCTGGTCTCACTACCATCTTGTAAACCTTCCCTTTAACTCTTGCTGGTACCCTTCTGTCACACATCACTCCTGACACTCTTCTCCACCCACTCCACCCTGCCTGCACCCTCTTCTTCACCTCTCTACTGCACTCCCCGTTACTTTGGACAGTTGACCCCAAATATTTAAACTCATATATATATATATAGAGAGAGAGAGAGAGAGAGAGAGAGAGAGAGAGAGAGAGAGAGAGAGAGAGAGAGAGAGAGAGAGAGAGAGAGAGAGAGAGAGAGAGAGAGAGAGAGAGAGAGAGAGAGAGAGAGAGAGAGAGAGAGAGAGAGAGAGAGAGAGAGAGAGAGAGAGAGAGCCACTGAGGAGGCATAAGCCAGGTCATTCTTAGTGCCGGTCCCAAGCCCGGACAAATGGGGAGGGTTGTGTCAGGATGGGCATCCGGTGTAAAATCTTTGCCAAATCAAATAAGGGGATCATAAATCAGATTTCCATACCGGATCGGTCGAGGCCCGGGTTACCAATGACCGCCACCGGTACTGTTAACCAGCAGGGTGACAGTGGAAACTATGCTACTGTTGGGTGGAGGAGAAGGAGAGTGGGAAGGCATGTCCAGAGGCAGCTAGAGAGGAGGAAGGGTAGGAGTGTGGAGGTGAGAGTCAGAACTTTGAATGTTGGCAGTATGACTGGTAAAGGGAGAGAGCTGGCTGACATGATGGAGAGAAGAAAGGTAGGCATCCTGTGTGTACAAGAGACCAGGTGGAAGGGGAGTAAGGCCAGGAGTATCGGAGGTGGGTTCAAACTCTTCTACCATGGTGTGAATGGGAGGAGTAATGGGGTAGGGGTAATTCTGAAGGAGGAGTATGTCAAGAGCGTGCTGGAGGTGAAGAGAGTGTCAGACAGAGTGATGAGTATGAAGCTGGAAATTGAAGGTTTATTGCTGAATGTTATCAGCGCATATGCCCCGCAAGTTGGGTGTGAGATGGATGAGAAGAAGAATTCTGGAGTGAGTTGGATGACATGGTGGAGAGGGTACCCAAGGAGGAGAGAGTGGTGATTGGAGTGGACTTCAGTGGACATGTTGGTGAAGGGAACAGGGGTGATGAGGAGGTGATGGGAAGGTATGGAGTCAAGGAGAGAAATGTGGAAGGACAGATGGTGGTGGATTTTGTGAAAAGGATGGAAATGGCTGTGGTGAATACATATTTCAAGAAGAGGGAGGAACACAGGGTGACGTACAAGAGTGGAGGAAAGTGCACACAGGTGGACTATATCTTATGTAGAAGGCGCCATCTAAAAGGGATTGGAGACTGCAAGGTGGTGACAGGGGAGAAGGTAGCTAGGCAGCATCGGATGGTGGTCTGTAGGGTGACTTTGGAGACCAAGAAGAGGAAGAGAGTGAAGACACAGCCGAAGATCAAATGGTGGAAGGTGGAGAAGGAAGACTGTTGGGTGGAGTTCAGGCAGGAGGTAAGACAGGCACTGGGTGGTAGTGAAGAGTTGCCAGATGGCTGGACAGCCACTGCAGAAATAGTGAGGGAGACAGCTAGGAAGGTACTTGGTGTGTCATCAGGACAGAGGAAGGAAGACAAGGAGACTTGGTGGTGGAATGAGGAAGTACAGCAAATTATACAGAGGAAAAGGTTGGCAAAGAAGAAGTGGGATAGTCAGAGAGATGAAGAAAGTAGACAGGAGTACAAGGAGACATAGCATAAGGCAAAGGGCAAAGGGCAAAGGAAAAGGCGTATGGTGAGTTGTATGACAGGTTAGACACTAAGGAAGGAGAAAAGGACTTGCACCGATTGGCTAGACAGAGGGACCAAGCTGGGAAGGATGTGCAGCAGGTTAGGGTGATGAAGGATAGAGATGGAAATGTGCTGACAAGCGAGGAGAGTGTACTGAGAAGGTGGAAGGAGTACTCTGAGGGGCTGATGAATGAAGAAAATGAGAGAGAGAGAAGGTTGGATGATGTGGGGAGAGTGAATCAGGAAGTTCAGTGGATTAGCAAGGAGGAAGTGAGGGCAGCTATGAAGAGGATGAAGAGTGGAAAGGCAGTTGGTCCTGATGACATAGTACCTGTGGAGGCATGGAGGTGTTTAGGAGAGATGGCAGTGGAGTTTTTAACTAGATTGTTTAACACAATCCTGGAAAGTGAGAGGATGCCTGAGGAGTGGAGAAGAAGCATACTGGTACCGATTTTCAAGAACAGGAGTGATGTGCAGAACTGTAGCAACTACAGAGGTATAAAGTTGATCAGCCACAGCATGAAGATATGGGAAAGAGTAATAGAAGCTAGGTTAAGAGGAGGAGAGGTGATGATCAGCCACAGCATGAAGATATGGGAAAGAGTAATAGAAGCTGGGTTAAGAGGAGGAGAGGTGGTGATCAGCCACAGCATGAAGATATGGGAAAGAGTAATAGAAGCTAGGTTAAGAGGAGGAGAGGTGGTGATCAGCCACAGCATGAAGATATGGGAAAGAGTAATAGAAGCTAGGTTAAGAGGAGGAGAGGTGGTGATGATCAGCAGCAGCAGTATGGTTTCATGCCATGAAAGAGCACCACAGATGTGGTGTTTGCTTTGAGAATGTTGATGGAGAAGTATAGAGGAGGCCAGAAGGAGGTACATTGTGTCTTTGTAGATTTAGAGAAAGCATACGACAAGGAGAAGGATGCTGAATATGGAGCTGCCAGGGAAGAGGAGCAGAGGAAGGCCAAAGAGGAGGTTTATGGATGTGGTGAGGGAGGACATGCAGGTGGCTGGTGTGACAGAGGAGGATACAGAGGACAGGAAGAGATGGAAACGGATGATCCGCTGTGGCGCCCCCTAACGGGAGCAGCTGAAAGTAGTAGTAGTCGTAGTAGATATATAAATATAATAGATAATAAATATATATATATATGTGTGTGTGTGTGTGTGTGTGTGTGTATTTGTATATATATTTTTTCACATTGTTTTATTTTTTTAAGACAGTGTTGTTCTTGCACTCGCAGTTGTACCAACGACACGGAGCTAAATTCCTCGTGGGTATAATGCACGTCAATAAACGAATGTCTGATTTTCGAAATGTCAAATTAAAAAATGACAAATTCTTATTTATTAGGTTAGTAGTCGAGATACACTGAATTATTTCAGAAATCAAATTTAGAGTAAAATTATTGTTTGGAGATGAATATTTTTATGAAATGGATGTGAAATATCCGAGCTCTGGCTCTGCGTCACAGGTTTCTGTTGCCATGGAGATGATGGAGCGATTAAGAAGAGATCTGGATGAAAAAGAGAGAGAGCTCAGTGAACGACAACAGTCAGTATCCTTTACCTATCTGTCTGTCTGTCTGTCTGTCTGTCTGTCTGTCTGTCTGTCTGTCTGTCTGTCTGTCTGTCTATCTGTCTGTCTATCTATCTGTGTGTGTGTGTGTGTGTGTGTGTGTGTGTGTAAGACAGTGTCATCTCTGTGGTGACACACAGTAATAAATGGGGTGTTCGTCCCCTGAGGCTCCCTGTCATCCAACATTATGATCACATCCAGCCTGAGACACACAAGTGTGTGTGTGTGTGTGTCTATGCTCGTGTGTGTGTGTGTGTGTGTGTGTGTGTGTGTGTGTGTGTGTGTGTGTGTCTATGCTCATAGATATGTATGTGTGTGTGTGTGTGTGTGTGTGTGTAAGACAGTGTCATCTCTGTGGTGACACACAGTAATAAATGGGGTGTTCGTCCCCTGAGGCTCCCTGTCATCCAACATTATGATCACATCCAGCCTGAGACACACAAGTGTGTGTGTGTGTGTGTCTATGCTCATGTGTGTGTGTGTGTGTGTGTGTGTGTGTGTGTGTGTGTGTCTATGCTCATAGATATGTATGTGTGTGTGTGTTGTGTGTGCATTTGTGTCTATACTCGTGTGTGTATTTGCGTCTATGCTCGTGTGTCTATGCTCATACGTGTGTGTGTGTGTGTGTGTGTGTGTGTGTGTGTGTGTGTGTGTGTGTGTGTGTGTGTGTGTTTATGCTCGTGTGTGTGTGTGTGTGTGTGTGTGTGTCTGCTCATACGTGTGTGTGCGTGTGTGCGTGTGTGTGTGTGTGTGTGTGTGTCTATGCTCGTGTGTGTATGTGTGTGTGTGTGTGTGTGTGTGTGTGTGTGTCTATGCTCATGTGTGTGTGTGTGTGTGTGTGTGTGTATGCTCATATGTGTGTGTGTGTGTGTGTGTGTGTGTGTGTGTGTGTGTGTCTATGCTCGTGTGTGTATGTGTGTGTGTGTGTGTGTGTGTGTGTGTCTATGCTCATATGTGTGTGTGTGTGTGTGTGTGTGTGTGTGTGTGTGTGTGTGTATGCTCATATGTGTGTGTGTGTGTGTGTGTGTGTGTGTGTGTTTCAGAGAGATGGTGGACATCGAGTGTTTCCTAAGAGAGACGGCAGAGAAAGAGGCTGAAGCCAAAGCCAGACTACAAGTAACTAGTTTTACAACCAGCAAGTCACACATAACCAGTCAAATAACCAGTCTCCCCTCCACCTGTCAATCATCACATCACTGTACAGTCACACCTCCACCTGTCAATCATCACCATCACTGTACAGTCACCCCTCCACCTGTCAATCATCACCATCACTGTACAGTCACCCCTCCACCTGTCAGTCACCACCATGACTGTAAAGTCACACCTCCACCTGTCAATCATCACCATCACTGTACAGTCACCCCTCCATCTGTCAATCATCACATCACTGTACAGTCACACCGCCACCTGTCAATCATCACCATCACTCTACAGTCACACCGCCACCTGTCAATCATCACCATCATTGTACAGCCCGCTAACTGTAGCTAACTGTTTTAACAGTTCACCAGGCTGTTAATGAGCCTCTTTTACTGATTCTGTTAGTACTGCTCATTAATTTTATTATTGTTGTTGTTGTTGTTGTTAATATAGTTATTGTTGTTATCCTGACTGTTGTTTTCTTCTACCGCTTCTTCATTATTATTGTTTTTGTTATTGTTCGTTCTTAATGTTTTGGTCATTGTTGATGTTATTGTTGTTTACATTTTGTTGTTGTTTTTATTGTTGTTGTTATAGTGTAATATTGATGTTATTGTTGTTATCATTATTGTTAATGTTGTTGTTATGGTGTTGTTGTTCCTGTGGTTTCAGGTGTTTATTGAGACTTTACTGGAGCGAGCAGACCGGGCAGAGAGACAGTTACTCCTACACACCTCATACACACACCACGACAAATACACACACACAGACAGACACACACCCTCACCAGGTCGGAGTGGGCGGAGTCTGGACGGCAGTACTGATGACATCATCGGAACCCTCAGCAACAGGGTGAGAGAAACCAAACCAGACAAACAACTTAAAGAAACACGTTTTCTCTCTAGCTTAAATTTATCCTCCAGGTCGGATGGGCAGCACGGTGGTACAGTGGTTAGCACTGTCACCTCACAGCAAGAAGGTCCTGGGTTCGAACCTCGGAGTTATCCAACCTTTGGGGTCATCCCAGATCGTCCTCTGTGTGGAGTTTGCATGTTCTCCCTGTGTCTGCGCTGAGTTTTCTCCGGGTGCTTCGGTTTCTCCGGGTGCTTCGGTTTCTCCGGGCGCTCCAGTTCCCCCACCACCAAAAAGACATGCATGTTAGGGTTGATACTCTTGTCTCTGGCCCTGACCAAGGCATGGAAAGACCAACTGGAGTCGGTCCCCGGGTGCTGCCCAGCGGCTGCCCACTGCTACTAGCTATACAGGTAGGATGGGTTAAATGCAGAACGTGATTTCCCTACGGGGATCATTAAAGTATAACAGCAGGTCTTCTGGTGATGGCGGACAGCTGAATAGATAGTGAGCCCAGACTGACTAATTCCTATCTTTTACTCAATACTGACCAATTGGGGAATCACTAAAATACTGCAATTTGATTCATAAAACAATGGCGATTGGAAATGTCACCGAAAAAACCGAAGTTGAGGACTGAATACTTCAAAAACCGAACGAGTCCACCAGAAGCCAGACAAGCTCAGCCCAAACAAAATCAAATGACAATGGAGAGATATCAGCAGCGATCAACTACCGGAAAGCAGACATTACCATGTGGAATGACAAGCTTCTAGCTGCGACTTCTGGAATCAAGACTAATCTCAGCCCCAGCTTGGAAGGACTGACTCAGGCGGAGGAGCACATTGGCAAGACAGAAGACGATGTGGTGATGCTTAAAAAAGAAAAAAGAAAAAAAAGTGGATGGATGGAATGGACAAAGGAGTTCAAGTATCTCAGGGTCTTGTTCACGAGTGAGGGTAGGAGGGACGAGAGATTGACAGGCGGATTGGTGCAGCATCAGCAGTAATGCGGACGTTGTGCCGGACCGTTGTGGTGAAGAGGGAGCTGAGCCGGAAGGCAAAGCTCTCAGTTTACCAGTCAGTCTTGGTTCCAACCCTAACCTATGGTCATGAACTTTGGGTAGAGACTGAAAGGGTGAGATCGTGGATACAAGCGGCTGAACTGAGTTTCCTCCGTAGGGTGTCTGGGCTCAGCCTTAGAGATAGGGTGAGGAGCTCGGACATCCAGAGGGAGCTCGGAGTAGAGCCACTGCTCCTTCGCATTGAAAGGAGCCAGTTGAGGTGGTTCGGGCATCTGATCAGGATGCCTCCTGGGCACCTTCCTTTGGAGGTTTACCGGGCATGGCCAACTAGGAGGAGACCCCGGGGTAGACCCAGAAATGGAATGGACAAATTAGAAAAGATAGCTGACCTGGACAATCACCATAGGAGGTTCCAGTCTATGTCTTGTTGTTCTCCCACAAAATGCTGGAGGCAGAGATGTGGAATCTTTGTTAGAGAAATGGATACCAGAGGTGCTGGGTCCTGTACACTTTCCAACATGGTGTTTATCGAGGAAGCTCATCAAATCCGAGTGGCAGACCAAAGCACAACTCTGCTCCTGTTCCCAGGCTTCTCATCTGAAAGTTTCTAAACTGTAGGGATTGAGTGCGTGTGGTGAGGGCTGCACAAGCTAAAGGAAAAGTGATGTACGGGACTTATCGTGCGCTTTTTCCCTGAATTTTCAGTAGAGGTGATGGTAAAACGGATGAAGTTTGGTGCACTGAAGCAACAACTCTGAGCATGGGAATAGAATTCAGCTTACTCTTTCTTCCCTGCCAAAATATACATGCTGCACTACGGGCGAAAACACGTGTTCGAGTCTCCTGAAGAGGTTGAAGCACTTCTCTGTGATGGAAAAGATGGCGAGAAGGACAGTTAAACAAGGATTGTTTACTTACTTGGCTCATTCAGTGGAGTCGCACACATTTCCATTTTGACTGAACCGTCATGGAGTGTCTTGATGCTCAATAGTCCAGGTGAGGAAGTCACAGAAAGGTGAGTCAGTTCATCTGGACACAACGCTTACTGAGAAACGTTGGTGCAGCATTCTCCTCCAAGGTCTCCGTGGTGGTGATGGTGGCCGCCATTTGGATGCTGCCTGCCCTTCCTCTCCTCACATAAGTTTTTCTTAGTACATGATGATGCTGGTCACGTGGCCTGGGTCCTGGACTGCTCCGTTGGCATGTGGACACTGCTTGGCATCCTGTGCATCATGTTCTTCATACATGTTATGTACATTATAATCCTGTTATCCTCTTTCAATGTTGTATTGTGTAAATTGCGTGAACACAACATCCATTGCACGCTGTCCATCTTGGGAGAGAGATCCTCCTCTGTTGCTCTCCCTGAGGTTTCTTCTTGTTTTTTTTCTCTCCCTGTTAAAGGGGTTTTATTTTAAGGAGTTGTTCCTTATCCGATGAGAGGGTCTAAGGACAGGATGTTGTGTTGCTGTTAAGCCCACTGAGGCACATTTGTAATTTGTGATATTGGGCTATACAAATCACATTGATTTGATTTGATTTGACCATCATCTAGGTGAGCTCTTCAGTCTCACCTGGCTGCAGGTGTCCCCACCCGTATAACCAATACAGTGGCATAAATGTCAAATTACTGTGACCATTAACTAGATACAGTGGCCACATGTATGATATATACCTGTATGGGATGATAGACAGGTGTCACAACTCAGTGCATCGTAGTTCACTGTGTACGGGGCTGCAGAGCCGCAGACCACTCAGAGTGCCCATGCTGACGCCCGTCCACGACCGAACGCTCCTACAATGGGCCCGTGAGTGTCAGAACTGGACCATGGAGCAATGGAAGAAGGTGTCCTGGTCTGATGAGTCATGTTTTGTTTTACATCATGTGGACGGCCGGGCGCGTGTGAGTCATTTACCGGGGAAAGAGGTGGCACCAGGAGGCACTATGGGAAGAAGGCAAGCCGGTGAAGGCGGTGTGATGCTCTGGGCAATTTTCTGCTGGGAAACCTTGGGTCCTAGCATTCATAATAATAATAATCATTACTATTTAATAATTATGTGGACGTTCCTTTGACATGTACCACCTACCTGAACATCGTTACAGACCAGGTAGACAGACCCCTTCATGGCAGTGGTGTTCCCTGGTGGCAGTGGTATTTCCTGGTGACAGTGGTATTTCCTGATGGCAGTGGTATTTCCTGGTGGCAGTGGTATTTCCTGATGGCAGTGGTATTCCCTGGTGGCAGTGGTATTTCCTGATGGCAGTGGTGTTCCCTGGTGGCAGTGGTATTTCCTGGTGACAGTGGTATTTCCTGGTGGCAGTGGTATTTCTTGGTGGCAGTGGTATTCCCTGGTGGCAGTGGTATTTCCTGATGGCAGTGGTATTTCCTGATGGCAGTGGTATTCCCTGGTGGCAGTGGTATTTCCTGATGGCAGTGGTATTTCCTGATGGCAGTGGTATTCCCTGGTGGCAGTGGTATTTCCTGGTGGCAGTGGTATTTCTTGGTGGCAGTGGTATTTCCTGGTGACAGTGGTATTTCCTGGTGGCAGTGGTATTTCCTGATGGCAGTGGTATTCCCTGGTGGCAGTGGTATTCCCTGGTGGCAGTGGTATTTCCTGGTGGCAGTGGTATTTCCTGGTGGCAGTGGTATTTCTTGGTGGCAGTGGTATTTCCTGGTGGCAGTGGTATTTCTTGGTGGCAGTGGTATTCCCTGGTGGCAGTGGTATTTCCTGATGGCAGTGGTGTTCCCTGGTGGCAGTGGTATTTCCTGGTGGCAGTGGTATTTCTTGGTGGCAGTGGTATTTCCTGGTGGCAGTGGTATTTCCTGGTGACAGTGGTATTTCCTGGTGACAGTGGTATTTCCTGGTGACAGTGGTATTTCCTGATGGCAGTGGTATTCCCTGGTGGCAGTGGTATTTCCTGATGGCAGTGGTATTTCCTGATGGCAGTGGTATTCCCTGGTGGCAGTGGTATTTCCTGGTGGCAGTGGTATTTCTTGGTGGCAGTGGTATTTCCTGGTGACAGTGGTATTTCCTGGTGGCAGTGGTATTTCCTGATGGCAGTGGTATTCCCTGGTGGCAGTGGTATTTCCTGGTGGCAGTGGTATTTCTTGGTGGCAGTGGTATTTCCTGGTGGCAGTGGTATTTCTTGGTGGCAGTGGTATTTCCTGGTGGCAGTGGTATTTCTTGGTGGCAGTGGTATTTCCTGATGGCAGTGGTATTTCCTGATGGCAGTGGTATTTCCTGATGGCAGTGGTATTCCCTGGTGACAGTGGTATTTCCTGATGGCAGTGGTATTCCCTGGTGACAGTGGTATTTCCTGATGGCAGTGGTATTCCCTGGTGACAGTGGTATTTCCTGATGGCAGTGGTATTTCCTGGTGGCAGTGGTATTTCTTGGTGGCAGTGGTCTCTTTCAGTGGTATTTCCTGGTGGCAGTGGTATTTCCTGGTGGCAGTGGTATTTCCTGGTGGCAGTGGTATTTCCTGATGGCAGTGGTATTTCCTGGTGACAGTGGTATTTCCTGGTGGCAGTGGTATTTCCTGGTGGCAGTGGTATTTCCTGGTGGCAGTTGTATTTCCTGATGGCAGTGGTATTTCCTGGTGGCAGTGGTATTTCCTGGTGGCAGTGGTATTTCTTGGTGGCAGTGGTCTCTTTCAGTGGTATTTCCTGGTGACAGTGGTATTTCCTGGTGGCAGTGGTATTTCCTGGTGGCAGTGGTATTCCCTGGTGGCAGTGGTATTCCCTGGTGGCAGTGGTATTTCCTGATGGCAGTGGTATTCCCTGGTGACAGTGGTATTTCCTGATGGCAGTGGTATTCCCTGGTGACAGTGGTATTTCCTGATGGCAGTGGTATTCCCTGGTGACAGTGGTATTTCCTGATGGCAGTGGTATTTCCTGGTGGCAGTGGTATTTCTTGGTGGCAGTGGTCTCTTTCAGTGGTATTTCCTGGTGGCAGTGGTATTTCCTGGTGGCAGTGGTATTTCCTGGTGGCAGTGGTATTTCCTGATGGCAGTGGTATTTCCTGGTGACAGTGGTATTTCCTGGTGGCAGTGGTATTTCCTGGTGGCAGTGGTATTTCCTGGTGGCAGTTGTATTTCCTGATGGCAGTGGTATTTCCTGGTGGCAGTGGTATTTCCTGGTGGCAGTGGTATTTCTTGGTGGCAGTGGTCTCTTTCAGTGGTATTTCCTGGTGACAGTGGTATTTCCTGGTGGCAGTGGTATTTCCTGGTGGCAGTGGTATTCCCTGGTGGCAGTGGTATTCCCTGGTGGCAGTGGTATTTCCTGATGGCAGTGGTATTTCCTGGTGACAGTGGTATTTCCTGATGGCAGTGGTATTTCCTGGTGACAGTGGTATTTCTTGGTGGCAGTGGTATTTCCTGGTGGCAGTGGTATTTCCTGATGGCAGTGGTATTTCTTGGTGGCAGTGGTATTTCCTGGTGACAGTGGTATTTCCTGGTGACAGTGGTATTTCCTCGTGGCAGTGGTATTTCCTGGTGGCAGTGGTATTTCCTGGTGACAGTGGTATTTCCTGGTGGCAGTGGTATTTCCTGGTGGCAGTGGTATTTCCTGGTGGCAGTGGTATTTCCTGGTGACAGTGGTATTTCCTGGTGGCAGTGGTATTTCCTGATGGCAGTGGTATTCCCTGGTGGCAGTGGTATTTCCTGGTGGCAGTGGTATTTCTTGGTGGCAGTGGTATTTCCTGGTGGCAGTGGTATTTCTTGGTGGCAGTGGTATTTCCTGGTGACAGTGGTATTTCTTGGTGGCAGTGGTATTTCTTGGTGGCAGTGGTATTCCCTGGTGGCAGTGGTATTTCCTGATGGCAGTGGTGTTCCCTGGTGGCAGTGGTATTTCCTGGTGGCAGTGGTATTTCTTGGTGGCAGTGGTATTTCCTGATGGCAGTGGTATTTCCTGGTGACAGTGGTATTTCCTGGTGGCAGTGGTATTTCTTGATGGCAGTGGTATTTCCTGGTGGCAGTGGTATTTCCTGATGGCAGTGGTATTTCCTGATGGCAGTGGTATTTCCTGGTGACAGTGGTATTTCCTGGTGGCAGTGGTATTTCTTGATGGCAGTGGTATTTCCTGGTGACAGTGGTATTTCCTGGTGGCAGTGGTATTTCCTGATGGCAGTGGTATTTCCTGGTGACAGTGGTATTTCCTGGTGGCAGTGGTATTTCTTGATGGCAGTGGTATTTCCTGGTGGCAGTGGTATTTCTTGGTGGCAGTGGTATTTCCTGGTGGCAGTGGTATTTCCTGATGGCAGTGGTATTTCCTGGTGACAGTGGTATTTCCTGATGGCAGTAGTATTTCCTGATGGCAGTGGTATTTCCTGGTGGCAGTGGTATTTCCTGATGGCAGTAGTATTTCCTGATGGCAGTGGTATTTCCTGGTGGCAGTGGTATTTCCTGATGGCAGTGGTATTTCCTGGTGGCAGTGGTATTTCTTGGTGGCAGTGGTATTTCCTGGTGGCAGTGGTATTCCCTGGTGGCAGTGGTATTCCCTGGTGGCAGTGGTATTTCCTGGTGGCAGTGGTATTCCCTGGTGGCAGTGGTATTCCCTGGTGGCAGTGGTATTTCCTGATGGCAGTGGTATTCCCTGGTGGCAGTGGTATTTCTTGGTGACAGTGGTATTTCCTGGTGGCAGTGGTATTTCCTGGTGACAGTGGTATTTCTTGGTGGCAGTGGTATTTCCTGATGGCAGTGGTATTCCCTGGTGGCAGTGGTATTTCTTGGTGACAGTGGTATTTCCTGATGGCAGTGGTATTTCCTGGTGACAGTGGTATTTCTTGGTGGCAGTGGTATTCCCTGATGGCAGTGGTATTTCCTGATGGCAGTAGTATTTCTTGGTGGCAGTGGTATTTCCTGGTGACAGTGGTATTTCCTGATGGCAGTGGTCTCTTTCAGCAGGATAACGCTCCCTGCCACACTGCACACATTGTTCAGGAAGGGTTTGAGGAACATGATGAAGAGTTCAAGGTGTTGCCCTGACCTCCAAGTCCCCAGATCTCAATCTGATCCAGCATTTGTGGGATGTGCTGGACAAACGAGTCAATTCATGTAAAATGCATGTAAAGGTCGTGTAAAGTTCATGTAAAGGTCACGAAAAGGTCATGCAAATTAATGTAAAGTTCATGTAAAGTTTAGCAGTTTAGTGTGACGTGTGGACTTGTCTTGGACGGTGAAAGATGTTTGGCAGATGTGTAATTAAATATAATTATGTAATAATGAATCTACCAGTTAGGTGGCTACGTTGTGAGCCAGAGCAGCGCTAACATGTTTTTAGCATGTTTTTAGCATGTAGCCGCCATGTTGCTTCTCGGCGGTAAACGTTTGTAACACACATGGACGTCGGGTCCATGGTGGTGTAGCGGTCTAAGCATCGGCCTTATGTCGATGCAGTTGCCCACTGGGGACCCACCGGGGTTCGCGCCCCGGTCTCATCAGATCCCACTATGCAGCACTGTCTTCGGGAGGGGGGCGGAGTCGGCTTGTGTTTGTCACATGAATGCGTCTCTGTGTGTGTGTGTGGGGGGGGGGGGGCAGTGGTTCGGCCTGGATTCACCTTGTCCCGGAAGTGGCGAGGCGTCTCCTTCCAGACGGCCGGCCGGAGAGATGCAGTTGGCGAGCGCATGCAGTACGAGGGTGGTGTTGGAACTAAAATAGGGAGCGATTGGCCCCTAAACTGGGAGAAAAAGGGAGAAATCAGAAAGTAAGTTAAAAAAAAAGACATGGACGTCACAACGACGACATGCATCAGAGACACGTGATCACTGACAGAGACAACAGACGAGTGTGTATCACAGAACACAATGATGAGCAAAGCAAACTGGCAAAACACAAACTCACCAAGCTCCTCTTCCTCCTCTTCCTCTTTCAGAGGAGCTACAGCATGTCAGGAGACCAGTTCTACAGCGACGGGTGAGTATTACTGTGTGTGTGTGTGTGTGTGTTTGTGTGTGTGTATTGGTGTGCATGTGTGTTTGTGTGCGTGTGTGTTTGTGTGTGTGTGTTTGTGTGTGTGTTTGTGTGTTTGTTTGTGTTTGTGTGTATTTGTGTGTGTTTGTGTTTATGCGTGTGTGTATTTGTGTATTTGTGTGTGTGTGTGTGTGCAGCATCAGCAGTAATGTGGTTGTTGTACTGGACCGTTGTGGTGAAGAGGGAGCTGAGCCGGAAGACAAAGCTCTCAGTGTACCAGTCAGTCTTGGTTCCAACCCTCACCTATGGTCCTGAGCTTTGGGTGGTGGCTGAAAGGGTGAGATCGTGGATACAAGCGGCTGACTTGAGTTTCCTCCGTAGGGTGTCTGGGCTCAGCCTTAGAGATAGGGTGAGGAGCTCGGACATCTGGAGGGAGCTTGGAGTAGAGTCGCTGCTCCTTCACATCGAAAGGAGCCAGCTGAGGTGGTTCGGGCATCTGATCAGGATGCCTCCTGGGTCTCCTGAGGTTTTCCGGGCACGTCCAACTGGGAGGAGACCCCGGGGTAGACCCAGAACTCACTGGAGGGACTACATGTCCAGTCTGGCCTGGGAAGGCCTTGGGATCCCCTAGGAGGAGCTGGAGGCCGTTGCTGGGGAGAGGGAGGTCTGGAGTGCCCTACTTAGCTTGCTGTCACCGCCACCCCACCCCGGAGAAGCGGCTGATGATGAATGAATGAAACCTTTTTTAAAAAGTCAAATCTCTGTCTCTCTCTCTGTCCATTAGAGTGCTGAGTGGTCGTATGAGGACCCTGTCTCTCAATGGGGACACCTTGGACCTCCCCCTGTCCTCCTGCCCCCCACAGCGGACGGAAAGACTCTGGTATGAGCATGGATCCACTACGCTGGTCTCATCTCTCATGTTTTCTTCTTCTTCTTCTTCTTCTTCTTCTTCTTCTTCTTCTTCTTCTTCTTCTTCTTCTTCTTCTCCTTCTGATTCGGATTCTTCCTCGGGTTTTTTTTAGGAGGGGACAGGCAGGATGGGGGAGGACATGGAATAAGACAAACCATCATCAACACAGCACTGAGGAAGAGGAGGAAGGGGAGGGGGAGGTGTCATGGAGCACCCAGGTTATGAGGAGGACATACACACCTGGGACAGGTATGACCAACACACACACACACACAAACAATGACACTAACATAGTTCACATCAACAATTGCTCCTCCTGTCCTTTTTCTCTCCTCTTTTCTTCTTCCAGATGTGACCTCATCCCTCCATTCCACGCCATCCAGTTGTCATGGTGACTGCAGGCTTCGGGCGGGCACTCTGAGGCTGAGGGCGGGGTTATTCTGTGTGTTTCCTTATTTGGACACACCTTCCTTGCTGCTGGCGGCAGAGGTGTGCTCTGATTGGAGGTTTGTTGCTAGGCACCCGGCAGTTTGGACCCGCCTCCATCTGGAGAACGCCAGAGTCTCTGCCAAGGTAGAAAACCTCGTCATCCTCAGAGTGACCTCAGTGTTCATCAAGTACTTCATCATCACATTTTTAGTGACGGGATGGAGTGGTGGTGGGTGATGGAGAAGTGATGGAGAGAGAGAGTGGTGATCGTTTCATTTGCATTTTGTCTTGTTTGTGTGTCTGTCTTCAGTTCCTGATCACCCTGTCTCAGTGGTGTACTCAGGTTCATTCAGTGATTCTGACAAACCTGAAGTCCAGAGCCCGACGGCCCAGCGAGAGTAGAACCGACTACTACAAGAATACACGGTACCACACACACACACACACAC
Source organism: Lampris incognitus (assembly GCF_029633865.1). Lineage (NCBI taxonomy): Eukaryota > Metazoa > Chordata > Actinopteri > Lampriformes > Lampridae > Lampris > Lampris incognitus. The sequence continues at coordinate 2,648,243 of NC_079230.1, read as the reverse complement.
ACACATCAGTGATGTGCGGTCAGGGTCTGCGGGGTAGGCAGTGCCTCACCCAGGCTGATAAAAATAACTAAGATTTTTTTCTGTACATTACATATTACATATCCTTCGTCATGCCCTGAAGAAGGCCCAAGCCGCTACGCGTGAGCATTTTTAGGTCCTTTTTGGATATGTCTAAGTTTCAATAAAGACATTTTTAATTACACAGAGTGCCTTGGTAAGAGAGATTTGTTCTCTTTTTCTCATCTGAAATGACTAACCGTGGACCAAAGAGCACCCAACAAATATATTACTTAACTACAGAGAGGACTGAGCACGCCACTGACTCCAAACATATGCAACAATGTAGTTTGTCTTCCTGACATTTAGGGATCATTTATTACATCTGAATCAAGTGTCCACCTTCACCAACTCCTCGTTTACAATTTTTCTAAGATCATTTGGACTCGTATGTGACAGGAGCAAAATTGTATCATCAGCAAACAATATTTTATGTAAAATGTAAGAGGAATTTACAGTAATTTATATACAGGATAAAGAGGGGCGGCCCTAAAATGGAACCCTGGGGGACCCCATACTTGATGGCTTTACATAGATTTGTGGCCATTTATAAGTACATATTGTTTTCTCCCCTAGATATAGCTTCTAAACCAGTTAAGCACTGTACCTCTGACCCTATAATGATACAATTTATTTAAAAGAATCTCAAAATCAATAGTGTCAAATGCCTTTGACAAATCCAGAAAAATACCAACGCCACAGTCTCCTTTATCAATAGCATCATTGATTTTTTTCAATGAGTTCAAGAGTCGCTGTGCATGTGGTGCTCTTTTTCCTGAAGCCATGCTGAGACGGAACGATATTACATTTTTTTCTAGGTAGTCACTTAATCTGCTATACACAACTCTCTCTAGAACTTTGGATATTGTAGGCAATATGGATATGGATGGTAGTTGTGCGTATCATTTTTATCACCAGATTTAAAGACCGGAACAATTCGAGCATTCTTTGCCATATTGGACACAACCCCACAAAGTAATGAGAGGTTAACAGAGTAGACATGTGGCTCCACAATTTCATTCACAATGGCTTTAAGAATTTTACTAGAGAGTTCATTTGTGCCAGCTGTGTGTGAACTTTTCATGATCGTGATGATTTTAAGAACTTCATTTTTGTCAGTTGGCTTCAAGAAAAATGAATTCAAATGATTTTTTTGTAGATATTGGCTGAAATTTGCTCCCTGTGGTTGGCTAATTTTGTTGGAAATATGTTCACCTGTGGAGATAAAATGATTGTTCAAAGTTAATAGCAAGATCAGTATTGCTAATATCAGCATTATTAATATTATTGCTATTGGCATTTTGTATAGTCTTGGTGTCAGGAAGCACAGCGTTTCTGTGACCCCGGCTTAGGACTTTGTTTAAAACCTTCCAAGATTTCTTTGAGTCCCCCTGTGATGCTTTTAATGAGTTCTGTGAAATAATTTCTCTTACTAGTTCGTATAATACGTGTACGTTTACTTCTGTATTTGGTATATTGTTCCTTATTAGTATCACGAGGCGTTTCAATGTAACGTTTTTAAGGTTTGTTCTCATGTTTGATGGATTTTAGGATTCCCTTTGTAAACCAGAAATTGTGATCTATTGTACTGCTTCTAACGACCTTTTCAGGTATGATGCTTTCAATGGAGTCTGTTATTTCACTACGTAGAGCATCATATGCAGGATCTGGATCTTTACAATCATAGACTGAGTCCCATGTTATGGTTCGCAGGTTTTCACAAAAGTGTAGCAGCGTTTTCTCATTTAGGACTTTAACTTTTGTTATAGGGCTTGAGGCTGTGGTCTTAGCAAGATCAATGGGTAGCACAATAGGAAAATGATCCGAAATGTCAGAAAGCACCACACCCGAGTCAATACACCCGAGTCAATACTCCCGCGTCAATACACCCACGTCAGCACAGGCATCCCACCCAAGTCAATACAGGCACCACACCCGAGTCAATACAGGCATCACACCTGCATCAATACAGGCACCACAAATGTTTGTGATGAAGTTATCAATGATGGATTTGCTGGTTTTTGTTACTCTTGTAAAGGTGTTTATGGTGGGAAAGAAAGAGGAGGAATATAACGTGTTAATAAAATCCTTTTTACAGTATCCTCTTTAGGAATGTTGACATTGAAATCCCCAATAATAATACAATCTTTGTTATTTCTATTTATGGGATATGAAGCTTCTTCCAGTTTAAGCCCGAAGGTGTCAAGACGGGAATCTGGGGGTCGATAAATCACACCAATAATAAGACTTTTACCATTGTTTATGTTTATCTCAGTCAGAGTGATCGTCTTCAATGATAATATCACCACAGACATTCACTGAAGAGTGCCCAGAATTCATATACAGACATACTCCACCACCTGTTCTACCTGTTGTGTTTTTATTATATAACCTATAACCATCTGGGTTTGTTTATAACCATCTGGGTTTATTTATAACCATCTGGGTTTGTTTATAATCATCTGGGTTTATTTATAACCATCTGTGTTTGTTTATAACCATCTGTGTTTATTTATAATAGTTTGGGTTTATTTATAACCATCTGGGTTTATTCATAACAGTCTGGGTTTATTTATAACCATCTGGGTTTGTTTATAACCATCTGGGGTTATTTATAACCATCTGGGTTTGTTTATAATCATCTGGGTTTATTCATAACAGTCTGGGTTTATTTATAACCATCTGGGTTTGTTTATAACCATCTGGGGTTATTTATAACCATCTGGGTTTGTTTATAATCATCTGGGTTTATTCATAACAGTCTGGGTTTATTCATAACAGTCTGGGTTTATTTATAACCATCTGGGTTTATTCATAACCATCTGGGTTTGTTTATAACCATCTGGGTTTGTTTATAATCATCTGGGTTTATTTATAACCATCTGGGTTTGTTTATAACCATCTGTGTTTATTTATAATAGTTTGGGTTTATTTATAACCATCTGTGTTTATTTATAACCATCTGGGTTTGTTTATAACCATCTGTGTTTATTTATAATAGTTTGGGTTTATTTATAACCATCTGGGTTTATTTATAACCATCTGGGTTCATGTATAACCATCTGGGTTTATTCATAACAGTCTGGGTTTATTTATAATAGTTTGGGTTTATTCATAACAGTCTGGGTTTGTTTATAACCATCTGGGTTTGTTTATAACCATCTGGGTGTATTTATAACCATCTGCGTTTATTTATAACCATCTGGGTTTATTCATAACAGTCTGGGTTTGTTTATAACCATCTGGGTTTATTTATAACCATCTGGGTTTATTCATAACAGTCTGGGTTTATTTATAACCATCTGGGTTAGTTTATAACCATTTGTGTCTATTTATAACCATCTGTGTTTATTTATAACCGTCTGGGTTTGTTTATAACCATCTGTGTTTGTTTATAACCATCTGGGTTAGTTTATAACCATCTGGGTTTAGGATATCTACATGAGACCTGTCCCCTGAGCCAAGAAAAGAGACTACTTCGTCCTGGTGTTTATTTAGGCTTGTAATATTTAGGTGTAGTATTCATCGATCCATTTTCTGAACCGCTTATCCTGCTCTCAGTGTCGCGGGCATGCTGGAGCCTCTCCCAGCAGTCACTGGGCAGCAGGCGGGGAGACACCCTGGACAGGCTGCCAGACTATCACACAGGGCCGACATACACACACACACACATACACACACACACACACATACACATTCATACCTAGCTACAATGTAGTACGGCGAAGTCACCTGACCTACATGGGTTTGGACTGTGGGGGGAAACCGGAGGAAACCCACACAGACACGGGGAGAACATGCAAACTCCACACAGAGGACGACCCGGGACCACCCCCAAGGTTGGAGGGTTAGAGGTCAAAGATGTGACCTGTGCTGGGCAGAGGAGTCTTTTATTATTTGCACACCTGATATGTCCACCTGGAATAGTAGAAACGAATTGTCCACCAGCTGTAGACACCGAGAGCATGTCTCCTTTATAACTACAAGTAAAACGTCTTTATTACCCCCCCCCCCATTAGGTGATACACATGTGACCTTTATTACCCCCCCATTAGGTGATACACATGTGACCTTTATTACCCCCCCATTAGATGATACACATGTGACCTTTATTACCCCCCATTAGGTGATACAGATATGACCTTTATTACCCCCCCATTAGATGATACACATGTGACCTTTATTACCCCCCCATTAGATGATACACATGTGACCTTCATTACCCCCCATTAGATGATACACATGTGACCTTTATTACCCCCCCATTAGATGATACACATGTGACCTTTATTACCCCCCCATTAGATGATACACATGTGACCTTTATTACCCCCCATTAGATGATACACATGTGACCTTTATTACCCCCCCATTAGATGATACACATGTGACCTTTATTACCCCCCCATTAGATGATACAGATATGACCTTTATTACCCCCCCATTAGATGATACACATGTGACCTTTATTACCCCCCATTAGATGATACACATATGACCTTTATTACCCCCCCATTAGATGATACACATATGACCTTTATTACCCCCCCATTAGATGATACACATATGACCTTTATTACCCCCCATTAGATGATACACATGTGACATTTATTACCCCCCCATTAGATGATACAGATATGACCTTTATTACCCCCCCATTAGATGATACACATGTGACCTTTATTACCCCCCCATTAGATGATACAGATATGACCTTTATTACCCCCCCATTAGATGATACACATGTGACCTTATTACCCCCCATTAGATGATACACATGTGACCTTTATTACCCCCCCATTAGATGATACCCATGTGACCTTTATTACCCCCCATTAGATGATACACATGTGACCTTTATTACCCCCCCATTAGATGATACACATGTGACCTTTATTACCCCCCCATTAGATGATACACATGTGACCTTTATTACCCCCCAATTAGATGATACACATGTGACCTTACTACCCCCCATTAGATGATACACATGTGACCTTTATTACCCCTCATTAGGTGATACACATGTGACCTTTATTACCCCCCATTAGATGATACACATGTGACCTTTATTACCCCCCCATTAGATGATACCCATGTGACCTTTATTACCCCCCATTAGATGATACACATGTGACCTTTATTACCCCCCCATTAGATGATACACATGTGACCTTTATTACCCCCCCATTAGATGATACACATGTGACCTTTATTACCCCCATTAGATGATATACATGTGACCTTTATTACCCCCCATTAGATGATACACATGTGACCTTTATTACCCCCCATTAGGTGATACACATGTGACCTTTATCACCCCCCATTAGATGATACACATGTGACCTTTATTACCCCCCCATTAGATGATACCCATGTGACCTTTATTACCCCCCCATTAGATGATACCCATGTGACCTTTATTACCCCCCATTAGATGATACACATGTGACCTTTATTACCCCCCATTAGATGATACACATGTGACCTTTATTACCCCCCCATTAGATGATACACATGTGACCTTTATTACCCCCATTAGATGATATACATGTGACCTTTATTACCCCCCATTAGATGATACACATGTGACCTTTATTACCCCCCATTAGGTGATACACATGTGACCTTTATTACCCCCCATTAGATGATACACATGTGACCTTTATTACCCCCCCATTAGATGATACCCATGTGACCTTTATTACCCCCCCATTAGATGATACACATGTGACCTTTATTACCCCCCCATTAGATGATACACATGTGACCTTTATTACCCCCATTAGATGATATACATGTGACCTTTATTACCCCCCATTAGATGATACACATGTGACCTTTATTACCCCCATTAGATGATACACATGTGACCTTTATTACCCCCCCCATTAGATGATACACATGTGACCTTTATTACCCCCCATTAGGTGATACACATGTGACCTTTATTACCCCCCCATTAGATGATACACATGTGACCTTTATTACCCCCCCATTAGGTGATACACATGTGAACTTTATTACCCCCCCCCATTAGGTGATACACATGTGACCTTTATTACCCCCCCATTAGATGATACACATGTGACCTTTATTACCCCCCCATTAGGTGATACACATGTGACCTTTATTACCCCCCCATTAGGTGATACACATGTGACCTTTATTACTCCCCCATTAGGTGATACCCGTGTGACCTTTATTACCCCCCCATTAGGTGATACACATGTGACCTTTATTAGATGTTGTATTTTTATATTTGAACTGCCTGCCCTTCCAGCTGTGCCCAACACCAGCCCTCTACATGATTTACATAAACTACCTTGTTATATTTAAATGTAGGCTATTTCATAATGCTTTTCAAAACAAGCCCCAGCCCCTTACCCCACTGGTTGTCATGTTTTCTACCCCTCCATTGGTTGCTGTGCATCGTAACTACCTACCCCACTGATTGTTATGGTTCAAATGTTTCCTCCTCTGACTGGTTGCTGTCCACCGAAAGTAGGGGGTGTGACACGGGGCAACGTAAACTATATCTACAGTGCATCCGGAAAGTATTCACACCCCTTCACTTTCCCCACATGTTGTTATGTTACAGCCTTATTCCAAAATGGGTTAAATTCCTTTTTTTTCTCATCAATCTACACACAATACCCCATAATGACAAAGTGAAATGGGTTTTGTAGAAATTTTTGCAGATTTATTAAAAATAAAAAACTGAAATAGTATAAAGTATTCACACCCTTTGCTATGACACTCAAAATTGAGCTCAGGTTCAACCTGTTTCCACTGATCATCCTTGAGATGTTTCTACATCTTGACTGGAGTCCACCTGTAGTAAATTCACTTGATGGGACATGATTTGGAAAGGCACACACCTGTCTATATAAGGTCCCACTGTTGACCGTGCATGTCAGAGCAGAAACCAAGCCATGAAGTCAAAGGAATTGTCTGTGGACCTCCGAGACAGGATTGTATCGAGGCACAGATCTGGGGAAGGGTACAAAACAATGTCTACAGCTTTGAAGGTCCCGAAGAGCACAGTGGTCTCCATCATTCGTAAATGGAGGAAGTTTGGATCCACCAGGACTCTTCCTAGAGCTGGCCGCCCAGCCAAACTGAGCAATCGGGGGAGAAGGGCCTTGGTCAGGGAGGTGACCAAGAAGCCGATGGTAACTCTGACAGAGCTCCAGTGTTCCTCTGTGGAGATGGGAGAACCTTCCAGAAGGACAACCATCTCTGCAGCACTCCACCAATCAGGCCTTTATGGTAGAGTGGACAGACGGAAGCCTCTGCTCAGTAAAAGGCACATGACAGCCCGCTTGGAGTTTGCCAGAAAGCACCTAAAGGACTCTCAGACCATGAGAAACAAGATTCTCTGGTCTGATGAAACCAAGATTGAACTCTTTGGCCTGAATGCCAAACGTCACGTCTGGAGGAAACCAGGCACCTCTCATCACCTTGCTAATACCATCCCTACAGTGAAGCATGGTGGTGGCAGCATCATGCTGTGGGGATGTTCTTCAGCGGCAGGAACTGGGAGACTAGTCAGGATCGAGGGAAAGATGAATGGATCAAAGTACAGAGAGATCCTTGATGAAAACCTGCTCCAGAGTGCTCAGGACCTCAGACTGGGGTGAAGGTTTACCTTTCAACACGACAACGACCCTAAGCACACAGCCAAGACAACGAAGGAGTGGCTTCGGGACAAGTCTGTGAATGTCCTTGAGTGGCCCAGCCAGAGCCCAGACTTGAACCCCATTGAACATCTCTGGAAAGACCTGAAAATAGCTGTGCAGCGACGCTCCCCATCTAACCTTACAGAGCTGGAGAGGATCTGCAGAGAAGAATGGGAGAAATACCCCAAATATAGGTGTGCCAAGCTTGTAGCTTCATACCCAAGAAGACTTGAGGCTGTAATCGCTGCCAAGGGTGCCTCAACCAAGTACTGAGTAAAGGGTGTGAATACTTATGTACATGCAATATTTCAGTTTTTAATAAATTTGCAAAAATTTCTACAAAACCTTTTTCACTTTGTCATTATGGGGTATGTGTGTAGATTGATGAGGGAAAAAAGGAATTTAATCCATTTTGGAATAAGGCTGTAACATAACAACATGTGGGGAAAGTGAAGGGGTGTGAATACTTTCCGGATGCACTGTATATACTATATATATATATATATATAGTGTATATATATATATACAGTATATATAGCGTTTTTTTTCCGAAGCCGTCAATGGTGTTGTGAGTGCTTGACTAATGAGGAGTAGAATATCAACACAGATACAGGAAAAAAGTTATTAAAATCTTTTTTCCTGTATCTGTGTTGATATGTGTGTATATATACTATATATATATATATATGTGTGTGTGTGTGTGTATATATATGTATATAGTATATATAGCTGGCGATTAAGTAGTGTTACAGTGTCCATGTGTACTATTCACAGAGGACTGGGGAATAGTTGTTATGACAGCATTGTAAGATGGTGACAGATGTACTCTTAGCCCCCCTCCCCCTCCCCCTCCCCCCTCCCGGTTCAGGGACGGTCGTTCCCTCCCATCTTGGTAGGCAGCGGAATAGACCACTACACTACCCGGACGCCCTAGACTTTCATCCTGTCCTTTTTGTTTTCCATTGAGAAGGAGAGGCTGGTGAAACTGAGGAATGCACTTAACAAGGAAGACTTACAACAAAGTAGTGGACATCCTTGCCCAGAGGGGGAGGAGGACCATCCTTGCCCAGAGGGGGAGGAGGACCATCCTTGCCCAGAGGGGGAGGAGGACCATCCTTGCCCAGAGGGGGAGGAGGACCCCAGCTACAAATGATTCAAGTCCCCTTGTTTTTGTCACACCGGTCTTGTGTGCTTTCTGATGGTGCGCTGTCGCCGAGCTGGCTCTTGCTGTGCGTCTTGGCTTGGGTTGGGGTGTGTTGGGTTGGGGTGTGTTGGGTTGGGGTGTGTTGGGTTGGGGTGTGTTGGGTTGGGGTGTGTTGGGTTGGGGTGTGTTGGGTTGGGGTGTGCTGACAGTCCTCTGGGGTTACTTGCACCCTTCACCCATCCTCACAACTGTTGGTGTCCGCTGTTGTGTAGACATTTTAGGCTGAATGTGTCTATTGTTTAGGTTTGATTCCGCATTAGCTCCATGTCTGTTCTTCATGACAACATACATGATAGAGTTTGTATTTCTTGACAAAGGCTGTTTTATTGACTTTGCAGTGGGCTTATTGATTGATTGATCGATTGATGGATGACTAATCTGTATTTCTGTGTGCATGGGCTGAGTGATTTAGTGTTGTTGGCCTAATACAGCTCATTAAAGTTCACTGCCGGCCCAGCCAAGGAGCTCGCTGCACGTTACTGACAGACCCTCACTCATTAACAGCAACTCAGGCACCGGGGAATTAACAGGATGTTGCTATTACCTCACTCTCTCTGTCTGTCTCTCTCTCTGTCTCTCTCTCTGTCTCTCTGTCTGTCTGTCTGTCTCTCCCTCTGTCTGTCTCTCACTGCAGCGGTGGTCTGGAGGTTGGTGTGGAGGCCTTGCTGCGGTCAGCAGGAGGCAGTCTGGGTTTTCTGTCTGTTTCTCAGTGTGACCACATCCTGACTGACAGAGCTCTGTGGTTGACCAGCTGCTACTGCCGAAACCTCCACACACTCATATACAAGTACTCCACCTGTCTGTCTGTCTGTCTGTCTCTCTGTCTGTCTGTCTGTCTCTCCCTCTGTCTGTCTCTCACTGCAGCGGTGGTCTGGAGGTTGGTGTGGAGGCCTTGCTGCGGTCAGCAGGAGGCAGTCTGGGTTTTCTGTCTGTTTCTCAGTGTGACCACATCCTGACTGACAGAGCTCTGTGGTTGACCAGCTGCTACTGCCGAAACCTCCACACACTCATATACAAGTACTCCACCTGTCTGTCTGTCTGTCTGTCTGTCTGTCTGTCTGTCTGTCTGTTTCTGTCTGTCAGTACCTGTGCCTGTCTGTATGTCTGTCTCTAGCTGTCTGTCTCTCTGCCTGTCAGTACCTGTACCTGTCTGTCTGTCTGTCTGTCTGTCTGTCTGTCTGTCTGTCTCGCTGTCTGTCAGTACCCTTAACTGTCTATCTATCTGTCTGTCTGTCTCTCTACCTGTACCTGTCTATGTGTCTGTCTCTCTCTCTGTACCTGTCTGTCTGCCTGTCTGTCTGTCTGCCTACTGACACATATATACATATTTAACTGTATGCCTGTCTGTCCGTCTGTCTTTCTTTCTTTCCATGTCTTTGTGTCTGTCTACGTTTTTGTGTGTCACACCATCTGTCTGTTCTCCACAGGAGTTCTTCAGATCCATTAGGTCACGAGGTGGTGTGGGCTCTGGGTGCAGGCTGCAGGAACATCACCAGTCTCCAGGTGGCACCAGCGCATCCATGGTGAGTACATACCAAACGGACACGTCGAGGAGCGTTTTAAAACCTGCCCTTTACAATCTTTCCACCCTGCTCTCAGCACTTCTGGCTGACGCCCAGATGTGGAATTCTGGGTCCATCCACATTTCACCACTACAGAAAAACTCACAAGGAGGCTGTAAAAGGATCGAACAACGTCTCGTGTGTTCATGAGACTTTATTGATTTCTATTGTGCCACAATTTCTCACCTGTGCTGATTAATTCCAGTGAGATTTTGAGCTGCAATGTAAACACCTCCAGCACACTGAGGCGGTGTGAAATGGCCGGGATGAGAGTCAGCACCTCCAAGTCTGAGGCCGTGGTTCTCTACCGGAAAATGGTGGATGCTCCCTCCGGGTTGGGGATGAGTTGTTGCCTCAAGTGAAGGAGTTCAAGTATCTCGGGGTCTTGTTCAGGAGTGAGGGTAGGATGGAGCGGGAGACTGACAGGTGGATTGGTGCAGCATCAGCAGTAATGTGGACGTTGTGCCGGACCGTTGTGGTGAAGAGGGAGCTGAGCCGGAAGACAAAGCTCTCAATGTACCAGTCAGTCTTGGTTCCAACCCTCACCTATGGTCATGAGCTTTGGGTGGTGATGAAAGGGTGAGATCGCGGATACAAGCGGCTGAAATGAGTTTCCTCCGTAGGGTGTCTGGACTCAGCCTTAGAGATAGGGTGAGGAGCTCGGACATCTGGAGGGAGCTCGGAGTAGAGCCGCTGCTCCTCCGCATCGAAGGGAACCAGTTGAGGTGGTTCTGGCATCTGATCAGGATGCCTCCTGGGCACCTTCCTGGAGGTTTCCCACGCACGGCCAATCAAATCTGGGCTGGGAACACCTTGGGATCCCCCAGGAGGAGCTGGAGGGCGTTGCTGGGGAGAGGGATGTCTGGAGTGTCCTACTTAGCTTCCTGCCACCGTGACCCCACCCCGCAGAAGCGGCTGAAGATGAATGAATGAATGAATTTAAATGCTTAAAAATCAGGAGCATCACCAATCTTAACATGTCCTGATTACATGCCTCCACCCACTCCTTCACTTTCTGACTACATCCTGGGGTCATGGTGGTATTGATTCTGATGTCATCTATAAATACATGCAAAAAGTCCAAGTCCACTGCAGACACACATATAGTACGTCTGCTGCTGGTACTTCTTATGGCATGTCTTTTTTATTTTTGGTTTTTTGTTTTTCTTCTTTGTTTTGTTTTTTTGGCAAGGTGGTGACTAGCAAGACAGTCCTGGGTTCAAGCCCCGGGGTAGTCCAACCCGTGTCTGTGTGGGTTTCCTCCGGTGGCTCCGGTTTCCTCCCACAGTCCAAAGACATGTAGGTCAGGTGAATCAAACACATGCAGGTCAGGTGACTCAAAGACATGGAGGTCAGGTGACCCAAAGACATGTAGGTCAGGTGAATCAAAGACATGGAGGTCAGGTGAATCAAAGACATGGAGGTCAGGTGACTCAAAGACATGTAGGTCAGGTGACCCAAAGACATGCAGGTCAGGTGACTCAAAGACATGGAGGTCAGGTGACTCAAAGACATGGAGGTCAGGTGAATCAAAGACATGGAGGTCAGGTGAATCAAAGACATGGAGGTCAGGTGACCCAAAGACATGTAGGTCAGGTGAATCAAAGACATGGAGGTCAGGTGAATCAGAGACATGGAGGTCAGGTGACTCAAAGACATGTAGGTCAGGTGACCCAAAGACATGCAGGTCAGGTGACTCAAAGACATGGAGGTCAGGTGACTCGGCCGTAGTAACTTGTCCCTAGGTGTGAATATATGTGTGTGTGAATGTGAGTGCGTGTATGTGAGTGTGTGAATGTGAGTGTATGTGTGTGTGTGAGGGAGTGTGTGTGTGAGTGGACATGTTTAACTATCCTAATGTGGACCAAATGTCCTCATTAGGATAGAAAAACCAGAAACCACCTACCTTGTGTGGCCATTTTAGAGGTCCTCACAAGGAAAGGGTCTATTTTAGGGTTAGGGTAAGGGTTAGGTTAAGGTTAGGGTAAGGGTTAGGGTAAGGGTTAGGGTAAGGGTTAGGGTAAGGTAAGGGTTAGGTTAAGGTTAGGGTAAGGGTTAGGGTTAGGGTTAGGGTTAGGGTAAGGGTTAGGGTAAGGTAAGGGTAAGGGTTAGGTTAAGGTTAGGGTAAGGGTTAGGAAATGAATGTAGTCAATGAGGGGTCCTCATAAGGATAGTGAGACGAGTGTGTGTGTGTGGGGGGGGGGGGGGCCCTGTGATGGCCTGGCGGCCTGTCCAGGGTGTCTCCCCGCCGTCCGCCCAGTGGCTGCTGGGATAGGCTGCAGCATCCTGAGACCCTGACAGCAGGATGAGCAGTTCAGATAATGGATGGATGGATTTTTCCCCATTTTTCTCCCCAGTTATACCCGGCCAATCACGCCCCTCTCCCTAGCCGTCCCGATCTCTGCTCCGCCCCCTCTGCTGATCCAGGAGGGCTGCAGACTACCACATGCCTCCTCCCATCCATGTGGAGTCACCAGCTGCTGCTTTTCACCTGACAGTGAGGAGTTTCACCAGGGGGATGTAGCACGTGGGAGGATCACGCTGTTCCCCCCAGTTCCTCCTCCTCCCTGAACAGGTGCCCTGACTGACCAGAGGAGGCGCTAGTGCAGCGACCAGGACACATACCCACATCCAGCTTCCCACCCGCAGACACAGACAATTGTGTCTGTAGGGACGCCGGACCAAGCCAGGGTAACACAGGGATTCGAACCGGCGATCCCCGTGTTGCTAGGCAGCAGAATAGACCGCCATGCCCCCCGGACGCAGTAGCGCCTCTGTTTAAAGTAAAGCAGGTTTGCTGTGGAGACGTGAGGGAGCATCACATGTAGAAGCAGCGTTGCTGTGTACTGTGGACAACAAGCCGGCTGGCTGAGTCCACACCTGGTTTCTAACACAAACGCTTTGTGGCCAATTAAAACAGCATCTGCCTGCCTCCCCTCTCCCCCCCCCCTCTCTATCTGTCTCTCTATCTGTCTCCCCTGTCTCTCTCTCTATCTGTCTCCCCTCTCCCTCTCCCTCTCTCTCTCTCTTGCTCGCTCTCTCTATCTGTATCCCCTCTCTCTCTCTCTATCTGTTTCCTGTCTCTCTCTCTCTCTCTCTCTCTCTCTCTCTCTCTCTCTCTCTCTCTCTCGCTCTCTCTCTCTCTCTATCTGTCTCCCCTCCCTCTCTATCTGTCTCCCCTCCCTCTCTCTCTCTCTATCTGTATCCCCTCTCTCTCTCTCTATCTGTTTCCTGTCTCTCTCTCTCTCTCTCTCTCTCTCTCTCTCTCTCTCTCTCTTTCTCTCTCTCTCTCTCTCTGTCTCCCCTCTCTCTCTCTATCTGTCTCCCCTCCCTCTCTCTCTCTCTATCTGTATCCCCTCTCTCTCTCTCTATTTGTCTCTCTATCTGTCTCTCTCTTTCCCTCTCTCTTTCTCTCTGTCTCTGTCTGTCAGTTCAGTTCAACATGTGCTTTATTGGCATGACATACATTTGTGTACATGTTGCCAAAGCATGTAAAACAACAACAACACAACACAACCATGATTATAATAATAACAGCAACAACAACGATTATCTTTCTCTCTATCTGTCTCTCTATCCCTCTCTCTATCTGTCTCTCTATCTGTCTCTATGTCTCCCCTGTCTCTCTCTCTGTCTCTCTATCTGTCTCTCTCTATCTGTCTCTCTCTCTCTCTCTCTCTATCTGTCTCTCTCTATCTGTCTCTCTCTCTCTCTCTCTCTCTATCTGTCTCTCTCTGTCTCTCTATCTGTCTCTCTATCTGTCTCTCTATCTGTCTCTCTCTCTCTATCTGTCTCTCTCTCTCTCTCTCTCTATCTGTCTCTCTCTCTCTGTCTCTCTCTATCTGTCTCTCTATCTGTCTCTCTCTCTCTCTCTCTCTGTCTCTCTCTATCTGTCTCTCTATCTGTCTCTCTCTCTCTCTCTCTCTCTCTCTCTATCTGTCTCTCTCTCTCTCTCTCTCTCTATCTGTCTCTCTCTATCTGTCTCTCTCTCTCTCTCTCTCTCTATCTGTCTCTCTCTGTCTCTCTATCTGTCTCTCTATCTGTCTCTCTCTCTCTATCTGTCTCTCTCTCTCTCTCTCTATCTGTCTCTCTCTCTCTGTCTCTCTCTATCTGTCTCTCTATCTGTCTCTCTCTCTCTCTCTCTCTCTCTCTCTCTCTGTCTCTCTGTATCTGTCTCTCTGTATCTGTCTCTCTCTCTCTATCTGTCTCTATCTGTCTCTCTGTATCTGTCTCTCTATATCTGTCTCCACTGTCTCTCTCTCGCTCTCAGCCAGCAACCAACTCGGTTCAATAACCGCTGCCTGCAGACGATTGGTCGATGCTGGCCACACCTCCACTCACTCAGTGTGGGCGGGGCTGGCTGTGGAAGTCAAGGATTGGCTGCTGTGGGTGAGTGACAGCTGTAAGGAACCAACCAAGCTCAGCAATACGTTTGACCAAGTCAGTTGTTTGAAGCAGGAAACGTTTTGTTTTGTTTGCGGATGCATTTTTGGTTTTCTCTTCTGAAACAGAATTAAACTTTTCAGCAGGTTGGGGGGATAAATGTGTTTAAACGTAAATATTCCAAGAAGTTGGTGGAAATTATGGCTCCAATAGAGTCAGAGAGAAAGTATTTATCTTGGTCTTGAAGTAAGTCGTGTGTTCATGTGTGTTTTTTTTCTCCAATTTTTTACTTGTACAATTCTACAAGAAGCCGAAGGATCCCTCTGTCACCTGACCTTTATTTAACCCCTGTGTGTGTGTGTGTGTGTGTGTGTGTGTGTGTGTGTGTGTGTGTGTGTGTGTGTGTGTGTGTGTGTGTGTGCGTGTGTCAGTGCGTAGCTGTGTTCATCTTCAGATTCTGGAGTTAGAGCGTGTTGCAGACCTCAGCCTGCAGGTGGCGACAGAGATGTGTCGGGAGGGGCTGAGGAACCTGGAGGTGTTAATCTTTCGACACACCCCCGTCAGCGGCCAGGCCGTCCTCCACTTCCACGGTGAGGCCGGGCCTCGACACTGCTATGTTGCTCAGATGTGGCAGACGGGGTGGGAGGTGCTGTGGGAGGTGCTGTGGGAAGTGCTGTGGGAGGTGCTGTGGGAGGTGCTGTGGGAGGTGCTGTGGGAGGTGGGCTAGCTGGGCTGCGGCTGGGCAGTAAACGATGACGCCATCACGCACACTTTATTGGTTGCGTGGCAAGTTAACACACACAAGCCTACGCAGTCCAGCTGAGCTGTGAACACTTGTCGGGTTACTGTTAAAGCAGGCGTGATCGGAGTCACACTGTCCACTACGTCAACAACACAAAGCTGCTGTTGTGCGTGGTGTACATGTCAGCCTGTTTGTATGAGGAACTCTGCAGGTTTTTCAGTCTGTGTACATGTGTGTACAGTCTGTGTAAATGTGTGTACAGTCTGTGTACATGTGTGTACAGTCTGTGTAAATGTGTGTACAGTCTGTGTACATGTGTGTACAGTCTGTGTAAATGTGTACAGTCTGTGTACATGTGTGTACAGTCTGTGTAAATGTGAGTACAGTCTGTGTACATGTGTGTACAGTCTGTGTACGACGGAAGTGTTTCAGTAAAGATCACATCCATATTGAAATAACATTACACAGGGATCGCCGGTTTGAATCCCCGTGTTACCTCCAGCTTGGTCGGGCGTCCCTACAGACATAATTGTCCGTGTCTGCGGGTGGGAAGCCGGATGTGGGCATGTGTCCTGGTCGCTGCACTAGCGCCTCCTCTGGTGAGTTGGGGCACCTGTTCGGGGGGGAGGAGGAACTGGGGGGAATAGCCTGATCCTCCCACGCACTACGTCCCCCTGGTGAAACTCCTCACTGTCAGGTGAAAAGAAGCGGCTGGTGACTCCACATGTATGGGAGGAGGCATGTGGTAGTCTGCAGCCTCCCCGGATCAGCAGAGGGGGCGGAGCAGAGACCGGGACAATTGGGGAGAAAAGAGGGGTGGGGGGGAACCCAAAAAAAATAAAAGTACAGGTCAGGTGTGACGGGTAAGGTGTGACGGGTCAGGTGTGACAGGTAAGGTGTGACGGGTCAGGTGTGACAGGTAAGGGGTGACGGGTAAGGGGTGACGGGTCAGGTGTGACAGGTAAGGGGTGACGGGTCAGGTGTGACAGGTAAGGGGTGACGGGTAAGGGGTGACGGGTCAGGTGTGACGGGTCAGGGGTGACAGGTCAGGTGTGACAGGTAAGGGGTGACGGGTAAGGGGTGACGGGTAAGGGGTGACGGGTCAGGGGTGACGGGTAAGGGGTGACGGGTCAGGTGTGACAGGTAAGGGGTGACGGGTAAGGGGTGACGGGTAAGGGGTGACGGGTCAGGGGTGACGGGTAAGGGGTGACGGGTCAGGGGTGACAGGTAAGGGGTGACGGGTAAGGGGTGACGGGTCAGGGGTGACAGGTAAGGGGTGACGGGTCAGGTGTGACGGGTCAGGGGTGACAGGTCAGGTGTGACAGGTCAGGTGTGACAGGTAAGGGGTGACGGGTAAGGGGTGACGGGTCAGGTGTGACAGGTAAGGGGTGACGGGTCAGGTGTGACAGGTAAGGGGTGACGGGTAAGGGGTGACGGGTAAGGGGTGACGGGTCAGGGGTGACGGGTAAGGGGTGACGGGTCAGGTGTGACAGGTAAGGGGTGACGGGTAAGGGGTGACGGGTAAGGGGTGACGGGTCAGGGGTGACGGGTAAGGGGTGACGGGTCAGGTGTGACAGGTAAGGGGTGACGGGTAAGGGGTGACGGGTAAGGGGTGACGGGTAAGGGGTGACGGGTAAGGGGTGACGGGTCAGGTGTGACAGGTAAGGGGTGACGGGTAAGGGGTGACGGGTCAAGTGTGACAGGTAAGGGGTGACGGGTAAGGGGTGACGGCTCAAGTGTGACAGGTAAGGGGTGACGGGTCAAGTGTGACAGGTAAGGGGTGACGGGTCAAGTGTGACAGGTAAGGGGTGACGGGTCAAGTGTGACAGGTAAGGGGTGACGGGTCAAGTGTGACAGGTAAGGGGTGACGGGTCAGGTGTGACAGGTAAGGGGTGACGGGTCAAGTGTGACAGGTAAGGGGTGACGGGTAAGGGGTGACGGGTCAAGTGTGACAGGTAAGGGGTGACGGGTAAGGGGTG
>NC_079230.1:2600631-2625631 GCF_029633865.1 Lampris incognitus | reverse complement strand
TGGAGAGGCTGTATATATATATATGGAGAGGCTGTATATACACATATATGGAGAGGCTGTGTATATATATGGAGAGGCTGTATATACACATATATGGAGAGGCTGTATGTATATAGAGAGGCTGTATATATATGGAGAGGATATATATATATATGGAGAGGCTGTATATATATGGAGAGGCTGTATATATACATATATGGAGAGGCTGTATATGTATATATATATATATATATATATATATATATATATATATATATCTAGAGGCTGTATATATATGGAGAGGCTGTGTGTATATATATATATATATAGAGAGGCTGTATATATATGGAGAGGATATATATATACATGGAGAGGCTGTGTGTATATGGAGAGGATATATATATATGTGGAGAGGCTGTATATATATAGAGAGAGGCTGTATATATATGGAGAGGCTGTGTGTATATATAGAGAGAGAGGCTGTGTGTATATATATAGAAAGAGAGAGGCTGTATATATATGGAGAGGCTGTATATATATGGAGAGGCTGTGTGTATATATATGGAGAGGCTGTATATATATGGAGAGGCTGTGTGTATATATATGGAGAGGCTGTATATATATATGGAGAGGCTGTGTGTATATATATGGAGAGGCTGTATATATATGGAGAGGCTGTATATATATGGAGAGGCTGTGTGTATATATATGGAGAGGCTGTATATATATGGAGAGGCTGTGTGTATATATATGGAGAGGCTGTATATATATATGGAGAGGCTGTGTGTATATATATGGAGAGGCTGTATATATATATGGAGAGGCTGTATATATATAGAGAGAGAGAGAGGCTGTATATATATGGAGAGGCTGTATATATATGGAGAGGCTGTGTGTATATATATAGAGAGGCTGTATATATATAGAGAGAGGCTGTATATACTATATATATCCATCCATCCATTATCTGAACCGCTCCTCCTGCTCTCAGGGTTTTCTTTTCTTGTTTTTTTGGATTTTTCCCCCTTTTTGTCCCCAGTTGTACCCGACCAATCACGCCACTCTTCTGAGCCGTCCCGGTCTCTGCTCCACCCCCTCTGCTGATCCGGGGAGGCTGCAGACTACCACATGCCTCCTCCAATACATGTGGAGTCACCAGCCGCTTCTTTTCACCTGACAGTGAAGAGTTTCACCAGGGGGATGTAGCGCGTGGGAGGATCACGCTGTTCCCCTCAGTTCCCCCGAACAGGCACCCTGACTGACCAGAGGAGGCGCTAGTGCAGCGTCTAGGACACATACCCACATCCGGCTTCCCACCCACAGACACAGCCAATTGTGTCTGTAGGGACGCCCGACCAAGCCAGAGGTGACACAGGGATTCGAACCGGCGATCCCTGTGTTGGTAGGCAACAGAATAGACCGCTACGCCCCCCGGACGCCCTGGAGAGACTGTATTTTGTGCTCTCTATATCCAGCACGTTGTGAAAGGCCATCTAGGAAAGGTACTACTCCTGTACTTAACCCCAAGACCTGTAAAGACCCGGTTACCGTCTCAACTCCCTCAGCTTGTTCTGGCCACAGACTGTGTTCCCACTGTTTAAAGCCCCAAAGACAGAACAGAGACAGACAGGTAAACTGAGCTGAGACAGATAGTTCACCTGAGCAGAGACAGACAGTTCACCTGAGCAGAGACAGACAGTTAAACTGAGCAGAGACAGACAGGTAAACTGAAAAGAGACAGCTGGGTAAACTGAAAAGAGACAGACAGGTAAACTGAGCAGAGACAGACAGGTAAACTGAGCAGAGACAGACAGTTCACCTGAGCAGAGACAGACAGGTAAACTGAGCAGAGACAGAAGTTTAACAGAACAGAGACAGACAGTTCACCTGAGCAGAGACAGACAGGTAAACTGAGCAGAGACAGACAGGTAAACTGAGCAGAGACAGACAGGTAAACTGAGCAGAGACAGACAGTTCACCTGAGCAGAGACAGACGGGTAAACTGAAAAGAGACAGATGGGTAAACTGAGCAGAGACAGACGGGTAAACTGAAAAGAGACAGACGGGTAAACTGAGCAGAGACAGACGGTTCACCTGAGCAGAGACAGACAGGTAAACTGAAAAGAGACAGACGGGTAAACTGAGCCAGTTTAACTGTCTGTCTCTTCTCAGGTGAACTGGATTTATTGTTGCTTTCAAGACAACTCGAATATTTCAGTTGGAATTTTCCGACTTCCCCCATCCCACCTTCCCCCCACCCCACCTTCCCACCATCCCCCCACCCCACCATCACCCGTTCACATCACGCCATCACACCATCATACGCCATCACACATTCAGTCAGGAGGCCAAACAAAGAAGCGTGGAAGGCTGCGGGGAGGCGTTCCTATCACAGCACTGCTGTTATGACTGGGTTACTTTCTGTAAGCAGCGTGTTTATCTTGGTCTTCAGTTTGCAAGCATGCGGCTTCTTTGTTTAACAACTTCCTGCTGTGACGTCGCCCCTGTCCAAGTCAGATAAACTGCAGCTCCGATATGAAACCCGAGTTCCCCACCTGGAACTCCTCCAACTTCAACGAACCACTCAGGTCTTCTTTTAACACGGTCTGAGTTCTGCTGAATGCAGCATAGCTCACTGTTACTGTCAGTGTCTGTATTTACTGGTGGCAAGAGCATTTGTAGTCCTGGTAGGTGATGTCCTCGTAGTCCTGGTAGGTGATGTCCTTGTAGTCCTGGTAGGTGCTGTATTCATAGTCCTGGTAGGTGATGTCCTCGTAGTCCTGGTAGATGATGTATTCGTAGTCCTGGTAGGTGCTGTATTCGTAGTCCTGGTAGGTGATGTCCTCGTAGTCCTGGTAGGTGATATATTTGTAGTCCTGGTAGGTGATGTATTTGTAGTCCTGGTAGGTGCTGTATTCATAGTCCTGGTAGGTGATATATTCGTAGTCCTGGTAGGTGATGTCCTGGTAGGTGATGTATTTGTAGTCCTGGTAGGTGATGTATTTGTAGTCCTGGTAGGTGATGTATTTGTAGTCCTGGTAGGTGCTGTATTCATAGTCCTGGTAGGTGATATATTCGTAGTCCTGGTAGGTGATGTCCTGGTAGGTGATGTATTTGTAGTCCTGGTAGGTGATGTATTTGTAGTCCTGGTAGGTGATGTATTTGTAGTCCTGGTAGGTGCTGTATTCATAGTCCTGGTAGGTGATATATTCGTAGTCCTGGTAGGTGATGTCCTCGTAGTCCTGGTAGGTGATGTATTTGTAGTCCTGGTAGGTGATATATTTGTAGTCCTGGCAGGTGATGTATTTGTAGTCCTGGTAGGTGATATATTTGTAGTCCTGGCAGGTGCTGTATTTGTAGTCCTGGTAGGTGCTGTATTTGTAGTCCTGGTAGGTGATGTATTTGTAGTCCTGGTAGGTGATGTATTTGTAGTCCTGGTAGGTGATGTATTTGTAGTCCTGGTAGGTGATGTATTTGTAGTCCTGGTAGGTGATGTATTTGTAGTCCTGGTAGGTGATGTATTTGTAGTCCTGGTAGGTGATGTATTTGTAGTCCTGGTAGGTGATATATTTGTAGTCCTGGTAGGTGATGTATTTGTAGTCCTGGTAGGTGATGTATTTGTAGTCCTGGTAGGTGCTGTATTTGTAGTCCTGGTAGGTGCTGTATTTGTAGTCCTGGTAGGTGATGTATTTGTAGTCCTGGTAGGTGCTGTATTTGTAGTCCTGGTAGATGCTGTATTTGTAGTCCTGGTAGGTGCTGTATTTGTAGTCCTGGTAGGTGCTGTATTTGTAGTCCTGGTAGGTGATGTATTTGTAGTCCTGGTAAGTGATGTCCTCGTAGTCCTGGTAGGTGCTGTATTTGTAGTCCTGGTAGGTCTTTGTGTTTGCTGCTGTTGATGAAAGCATGTCTGCAGACTTAGTGGAAATGAGTCCCAGATGAATTGTCAGGGCCCTGTGATGGCCTGTGTGTGTTGGCCTGTGTGTGATGGCCTGTGTGTGATGGCCTGTGTGTGATGGCCTGTGTGTGTTGGCCTGTGTGTGATGGCCTGTGTGTGATGGCCTGTGTGTGATGGCCTGTGTGTGTTGGCCTGTGTGTGATGGCCTGTGTGTGTTGGCCTGTGTGTGATGGCCTGTGTGTGATGGCCTGTGTGTGATGGCCTGTGTGTTGGCCTGTGTGTGATGGCCTGTGTGTGTTGGCCTGTGTGTGATGGCCTGTGTGTGTTGGCCTGTGTGTGTGTGTTGGTCTGGCAGCCTGTCCAGGGTGTCTCCCCGCCTGCCGCCCAGTGACTGCTGGGAAAGGCTCCAGCATCACCGCAACCCTGAGAGCAGGATGAGCAGTTTGGATGATGGACGGATGATGGATGGATGATGGATGGGTGATGGATGGATGATTTGTCAGGTGGAAAAGTTTCATACTTGTGTGTGTATGTGTGTGTGTGTGTGTGTGTGTGTGTGTGTGTGTACCTCAGGTTCTCCAGCAGCATCCTGGTTTGTGTGACATCCTGCGAGTAAAAGCTGAAGGACACTGCTGATCCCCATACACCCACACACTGATCCCCCCCACACCCACTGATTCCCCCCCCACACCCACTGATCCCCCCCCCCCCACACCCACTGATTCCCCCCCCACACCCACTGATTCCCCCCCCCACACCCAAGCACAAACACTGATCCCCCCCCCCCCACCCGGAGCAGTAACAGCCTTGACAATCAGTCAGTCAGTTATCTTACTGTTTCCCAGTCGGAGCAGTGGGGCCCTCGTGTGGTCCTCCTGGAGGAGCAGTGGGGCCCTCGTGTGGTCCTCCTGGAGGAGCAGTGGGGCCCTCGTGTGGTCCTCCTGGAGGAGCAGTGGGGCCCTCGTGTGGTCCTCCTGGAGGAGCAGTGGGGCCCTCGTGTGGTCCTCCTGGAGGAGCAGCGGGGCCCTCGTGTAGTCCTCCTGGAGGAGCAGTGGGGCCCTCCTGTGGTCCTCCTGGAGGAGCAGCGGGGCCCTCGTGTGGTCCTCCTGGAGGAGCTGAGTGTGTTTTATGTGATGATGACCTGTAGATACTTGAAAGCACCCTGATTCAACAATAAAAACGTTCATACAAAAGACTCTCGTGTGACTGTTTCCATTTGTAACGTTTTATTGGGGTCGTTTATAATCCAGAGAGATATTAATGAATCACCGTTCTGTTGCAACACATCAATGATTTGGCTACAGCAGAACACTGTGAGTTACAGTACAACTCTAACGTCACCATGACGATCTGCTGCTTGTGTTTCATTCAGGAGCTTCAGCAAACACCGTTTATCCACCAGTTTATCCATAAGAACTACAGGATACAATATATCCAGCAGTACTGATAAGAACTACAGGGTACAATATATCCAGCAGTACTGATAAGAACTACAGGATACAATATATCCAGCAGTACTGATAAGAACTACAGGGTACAATATATCCACCAGTACCGATAAGAACTACAGGGTACAATATATCCACCAGTACCGATAAAAACTACAGTGTACAATATATCCAGCAGTACTGATAAGAACTACAGGGTACAATATATCCACCAGTACTGATAAAAACTACAGTGTACAATATATCCAGAAGTACTGATAAGAACTACAGGATACAATATATCCAGCAGTACTGATAAGAACTACAGGGTACAATATATCCAGCAGTACTGATAAGAACTACAGGGTACAATATATCCAGCAGTACTGATAAGAACTACAGGGTACAATATATCCAGCAGTACTGATAAGAACTACAGGGTACAATATATCCAGCAGTACTGATAAGAACTACAGGGTACAATATATCCAGCAGTACTGATAAGAACTACAGGGTACAATATATCCAGCAGTACTGATAAGAACTACAGGGTATAATATATCCACCAGTACCGATAAGAACTACAGGGTACAATATATCCACCAGTACCGATAAAAACTACAGTGTACAATATATCCAGAAGTACTGATAAGAACTACAGGGTACAATATATCCACCAGTACCGGTAAGAACTACAGGGTACAATATATCCACCAGTACTGATAAGAACTACAGGGTACAATATATCCACCAGTACTGATAAAAACTACAGTGTACAATATATCCAGAAGTACTGATAAGAACTACAGGGTACAATATATCCACCAGTACTGATAATAACTACAGGGTACAATATATCCACCAGTACCGGTAAGAACTACAGGGTGCAATATATCCACCAGTACTGATAAGAACTACAGGGTACAATATATCCACCAGTACTGATAAAAACTACAGTGTACAATATATCCAGAAGTACTGATAAGAACTACAGGGTACAATATATCCAGCAGTACTGATAAGAACTACAGGGTACAATATATCCACCAGTACTGATAAGAGCTACAGGGTGCAATATATCCAGCAGTACTGATAAGAACTACAGGGTACAATATATCCACCAGTACTGATAATAACTACAGGGTACAATATATCCAGCAGTACTGATAAGAACTACAGGGTACAATATATCCAGAAGTACTGATAATAACTACAAGGTACAATATATCCACCAGTACTGATAAGAACTACAGGGTACAATATATCCACCAGTACTGATAAGAACTACAGGGTACAATATATCCAGCAGTACTGATAATAACTACAGGGTACAGTATATCCACCAGTACTGGTAAGAACTACAGGGTATAATATATCCACCAGTACCGATAAGAACTACAGGGTACAATATATCCACCAGTACTGATAAAAACTACAGTGTACAATATATCCAGAAGTACTGATAATAACTACAGGGTACAATATATCCACCAGTACCGGTAAGAACTACAGGGTACAATATATCCACCAGTACAGATAAGAACTACAGGGTGCAATATATCCACCAGTACTGATAAGAACTACAGGGTACAATATATCCACCAGTACTGATAAAAACTACAGTGTACAATATATCCAGAAGTACTGATAAGAACTACAGGGTACAATATATCCAGCAGTACTGATAAGAACTACAGGGTACAATATATCCACCAGTACTGATAAGAGCTACAGGGTACAATATATCCAGCAGTACTGATAAGAACTACAGGGTACAATATATCCACCAGTACTGATAAGAACTACAGGGTACAATATATCCAGAAGTACTGATAAGAACTACAGCGTACAATATATCCAGAAGTACCGATAAGAACTACAGGGTACAATATATCCACCAGTACCGATAAGAACTACAGGGTACAATATATCCACCAGTACTGATAAGAACTACAGGGTACAATATATCCACCCGTACTGATAACAACTACAGGGTACAATATATCCACCAGTACAGATAAGAACTACAGGGTACAATATATCCACCAGTACAGATAAGAACTACAGGGTACAATATATCCAGAAGTACCGATAAGAACTACAGGGTACAATATATCCACCAGTACTGATAAGAACTACAGGGTACAATATATCCAGAAGTACTGATAAGAACTACAGTGTACAATATATCCAGAAGTACTGATAAGAACTACAGCATACAATATATCCAGAAGTACTGATAAGAACTACAGCGTACAATATATCCAGAAGTACTGATAAGAACTACAGGGTACAATATATCCACCAGTACTGATAAGAACTACAGGGTACAATATATCCAGCAGTACTGATAAGAACTACAGGGTACAATATATCCAGCAGTACTGATGAGAACTACAGGGTACAATATATCCAGCAGTACTGATAAGAACTACAGGGTACAATATATCCAGCAGTACTGATAAGAACTACAGGGTACAATATATCCACCAGTACTGATAAGAACTACAGGGTACAATATATCCAGCAGTACTGATGAGAACTACAGGGTACAATATATCCAGCAGTACTGATGAGAACTACAGGGTACAATATATCCAGCAGTACTGATAATAACTACAGGGTACAATATATCCAGAAGTACTGATAAGAACTACAGGGTACAATATATCCAGCAGTACTGATAAGAACTACAGGGTACAATATATCCAGCAGTACTGATAAGAACTACAGGGTACAATATATCCAGAAGTACTGATAAGAACTACAGGGTACAATATATCCACCAGTACTGATAAGAACTACAGGGTACAATATATCCACCAGTACTGATAATAACTACAGGGTACAATATATCCAGCAGTACTGATGAGAACTACAGGGTACAATATATCCAGAAGTACTGATAAGAACTACAGGGTACAATATATCCAGAAGTACTGATAAGAACTACAGGGTACAATATATCCACCAGTACTGATAAGAACTACAGGGTACAATATATCCACCAGTACTGATAAGAACTACAGGGTACAATATATCCAGAAGTACTGATAAGAACTACAGGGTACAATATATCCAGCAGTACTGATGAGAACTACAGGGTACAATATATCCAGAAGTACTGATAAGAACTACAGGGTACAATATATCCAGCAGTACTGATAAGAACTACAGGGTACAATATATCCAGAAGTACTGATAAGAACTACAGGGTACAATATATCCAGCAGTACTGATAAGAACTACAGGGTACAATATATCCAGCAGTACTGATGAGAACTACAGGGCACAATATATCCAGCAGTACTGATAATAACTACAGGGTACAATACATCCAGCAGTACTGATAAGAACTACAGAGTACAATATATCCACCAGTACTGATAAGAACTACAGGGTACAATACATCCAGAAGTACTGATATGAACTACAGGGTACAATATATCCAGCAGTACTGATAAGAACTACAGGGTACAATACATCCAGAAGTACTGATAAGAACTACAGGGTACAATATATCCAGAAGTACTGATAAGAACTGCAGGGTACAATATATCCGCCAGTACTGATAAGAACTACAGAGTACAATATATCCAGCAGTACTGATAAAATAAAACATATGGCCTCCATCTCCTGGTCCAGTCAGAAGCTTCATAGTTTGCTCTCATAGAGCACAGAGTCTTTCTCTTGGCCAATCACGTCACTGCTCTGAGAGCTGGCCCCGCCCTCCGAATCATCTGCCGTAGGAGATAAAGACTATCAGTTAAGATCATCTATCTGCCTGTCTGCACATCCGTCTGTCTGTCTTCCTGTCTATCCAGCTTGCTTGTATTTCTGTGTGTGTGTGTGTGTGTGTGTGTGTGTGTTTGTGTACTGCTGACCTTTGACCTGTCTCTGTAACAGCCGGGGTCCTGTTAGCCCGATGCCCAGGGCTCCTACAGGCGCAGTAATGAGGATGGCTAACACAGCTAGCGTTAGCACGTCCAGTCCATACTGAATCAACACATTATCCCCCTCCTCCCGCGCCATGTCCAGAGCTTTAGAACCTATGGCTGCCTGCAGACACACACACACACACACACACACACACACACACACACACACACACACAGACACACACACACACAGACAGACAGACAGACAGACAGACAGACAGACAGACAGACAGACAGACTTATTACAGTTTGTATTGTATTGTATAGATGTGAATGGATGGAGTATGTACTATGATTTGACAGGTCCTATCACAGCAATGACGAAACTAGACCACAGAACTGAGGTACTGTCTTAGTCTGGGCCCCCTCTACCGGTGTTGACGATTTGGTGAAGATTGGAGAAATTTCTCATTTCCAGCCAAAAGCAACACCCTTTATGCTTTCTTGGCTGTAGACTTGGACTTGACCAGATTTTCACCAATTTTGTGGTACATGCAGGGGGAGACAGATTAAGACAGAACAGCAGGATTTATCTTCACAAACTTCACAAATTTCCAGCTTCAAGCTTTGGTCTCATGTCGTACTCGTGTGGCCCAGAAGCAACACTACTTAAATATCCATAGATGTGAAGGAATGCAGTATAATATGACTTGACGGGTCGTCTCTCAGCGATGAAGAACATGACAGAACAGGAGGACTCATCATCCTCACAAGCCGCACAAATGTCTCTTGTCCCATGTTGCCCTCCTGTGGCGAAAAGGCGAAACTACACTCTGCTGTCATGTAGCCATAGATGTGAATGAATGCAGTATGTACTATGATTTGACAGGTCATATCTCAGGTATGCCGAAACTTTAGACCACAAAACTGATATACTGTCTTAATCTAGCCCCCCCTATCGGCGAAACACACACACACACACACACACAGACACACACACACACACACACACACAGACCTGGACGGTGGCTTTCGGCAGCCAGGCCACAGATATGAAGAGCTTCTCTTTCAGGTTAAATCCTCCATAGTGCACCAGCAGGAAGGTCACCAGCAGACGGACCACCAGACCCAGAGTGATACACGCCACACCTAAACCTGGACACACACACACACACACACACACACACACACAGCTCACTATGTGTGCTCTACAGACCGACAGCTTCCATCCATCCAGCCATTATCCAAGCTGCTTGTCTGAATTCGGGTCACGGGATGCTGGAGCCTATCCCAGCAGTCATTGGGCGGCAGGCGGGGAGACACCCTGGACAGGCTGCCAGGCCATCACAGGGCCCACACACACACACACACACACACACACACACACACACACACACACACACACACACACACACACACCTAGGGACAACTTAGTATGGCTGAGTCACCTGACCTACAGGTCTTTGGACTGTGGGAGGAAACCGGAGCACCCGGAGGAAACCCACCCAGACACGGGGAGAACATGCAGACTCCACACAGAGGACGACCCGGGACGACCCCCAAGGTTGGACTACCCCGGGGCTCGAACCCAGGACCTTCTTGCTGTGAGGTGACCATGCTAACCACTGTGCCACCGTGCCGCCCCGACAGCTTACAGTTTAAGTGAAATGGGAGCACACATGGCCATGACCGAGTCCTTCACAGGAGACTGAAAGGTTCTGGGGAGGTAATCTTTATCCGACCAGCAACACCACACTGTGCTGCTCCTGCTGCTCACAACCACACAAACACACCGTAAGTCCTGTGTGTGTGTGTGTGTGTGTGTGTGTGTGTGTGTGTGTGTGTGTGTGTGTGTGTGTGTGTGTGTGTGTCTTACCCACAGTGTTGGGGTTCAGTGTGGTGATGGTGATCTCTGCTCCAATCAAACCAAAGAGGAGAGGCTGGAAGACGTCCCATGACCGCCCCACCATGGCAGCAACAGGAGCCTTCACACACACACACACACACACACACACACACACACACACACACACACACACACACACACACACACATTCCAGACTTTATGAATCAGTACAGTTCTGGAAGTAGGGCACTCCAGACATCCCTCCAGGCCAGATTGGACATGTAGTCCCTCCAGTGAGTTCTGGGTCTACCCCGGGGTCTCCTCCCAGCAGGCCGTGCCTGGTAAACCTCCGAAGGAAGGTCCAGGAGGCATCCTGATCAGATTCCCGAACCACCTCAACTGACTCCTTCCGATGTGAAGGAGCAGCGGCTCTACTCCGAGCTCCCTCCGGGTGTCCGAGCTCCTCACCCTATCTCTAAGGCTGAGCCCTGACACCCGACGGAGGAAACTCATTTCAGCCGCTTGTATCCACCATCTCACCCTTTCATCACCACCCAAAGCTCAGGACCATAGATGAGGGTTGGAACCAAGACTGACTGGTACACTGAGAGCTTTGTCTTCCGGCTCAGCTCCCTCTTCACCACAATGGTCCAGTACAAAAACCACATTACTGCTGATGCTGCACCAATCCACCATGATGTGGCTAAAACCTCACCCAGACTCAGTGCTTTGACTGTTACTGGTTTCACTGGCTTCATTTTGACTGTGACTGGTTTCACTGGCTTCATTTTGACTGTGACTGGTGTGGGACTAGTGTGTTATTACTGTGTAACGAGTGTGTACCAGGTGTGTGACTGGTTGTAACTTGTGTCTTATTGATATGTGACTGGTGTGACAGGTTTTTAACTTGTGTGACTGGTGTGTGTATTCACCTTGTCTGATCCCCAGCCAAGAGCAGCGAGGAAGGCCATGACCAGCGTACAGAGACCTCCTGCACCAGCAAAACCAACCACATGACTGAAGAACACAGCAAAGACTGAGAGACCCAACAACATGACTGACCTCCGCACAACCACATCCTCCTACAGCAGGGACAGAGACAGGGAGATTTGAATGGATGGATGGATGGACGGATGGACGGATGGACGGATGGACGGATGGACGGATGGATGGATGCAGTGATACCTGGTCTTTGCTGGGGAAGCACCATATGAACAGGCCCAGGATCAGCCCTGCCACCATTCCCCCGACCACCTCCAGTAAACCCTTCAACAGGTTCATCCACGTTGACCCTGAAACACACACACACACACACACACACACACACACACACATACAGTGACAATCATTCTGAACTAACACATAAGCCCAGACCAGAGAGCAGAAGTAAATACCACATGTAGCCTCCCCACCAGTGCTAAGCTAACATATACCCACCAGTTACATGTACACAGGTGGTAAGATAACCGTAGTCCTACCAGAGATACCTTAAAGTGCATGGGAGGAGCAATGGTGGGATGTGCCAGAAATACACTCGTGGTCTAGGATCTCACTAAGGTGACTGGGAGACCTCAGGTAGCTTGATGTAGCCATACTGCTATGGTGAGTCTTAACGCCCATGCACAAAACATACTGGAGCGAATTCAGGGGGCAGTCGGGAACCACTGCAGCTGGGAGGCGAAGCCGGATCTCCCGCACCACAGGCGACTGCGCTAACCAGTCGACTAAAGGGTCTGACCCGTTAGCCAACGGGCTAGCAAGTCTACACTTCTGGGATCCTTACACTACCCCCTCCTTTGGGGACGATGTAACGATCAGGCATGACTAGACTCACTAGCCCGTTGCCTAATGAGTCGGACCCTTTAGTCGACTGGTTAACATAGTCGCCCGTGGTGCAGGAGACCCGGGTTCGCATCCCGGCTGAGGCGCTAGTGCAATGACCAGGACACATACCCACATCCGGCTTCCCACCCGCAGACACGGCCAATTGTGTCTGTAGGGACGCCCGACCGAGCCGCAGGTAACACGGGTGTTCTACACAAGTATGAAGCCCCATACCCCGGGCAGGCCTAGCAGGAAATGTGAAACCACAGCACCTATGCAGGCCTCAACGATGCAGGGTCTGTGTGTGTGTGTGTGTGTGTGTGTGTGTGTGTGTGTGTGTGTGTGTGTTACCAGTAGAGAAGGCGATCCCCAGGCAGGTGGAGAAGCCAGTGATTGCCAGGACGTCATCAAAACTGCCGGCAGCCATCAGGAGGGTTGGAATGCCTTTGTCCACACCGAAACCCTCCCTCTGTAACAGCAACATGGAGGGGACCACCACCGCTGGAGACACGGCCGCCAAAACAAAGCTGCAGAGACACAGAGCCACAGAGTTCCTCCTGGCAACACAGTGTGTGTTAGTAGGTTTACGTGTGGTGTTTTCTGTACATGAGTGTGTTTTGTGAGGAAGGAGGAGCTGTTTTATATTGTCTGACCGTTAGCACACAGCAGCGTGTTGTTTCTGTTAGCTAGCTATTCTGTCTCTGCGCTAACACATGCTAGCTCAGACAGTTTTAAAGCAGATGGTGTTTTCTGCTTTTCTTTTCTTGTGGACCCCCCCCCCCTTTTTCTCCCCATATGTACTTGGCCAAATACCCCCCTCTCCCGAGCCGTCCCGGTCTCTGCTCCACCCCCTCTGAGCCGTCCCGGTCTCTGCTCCACCCCCTCTGCTGATCCGGGGAGGAGTGCAGACTACGACATGCCTCCTCCCATACACGTGGAGTCACCAGCCGCTTCTTTTCACCTGACAGTGAGGAGTTTCACCAGGGGGACGTAGCGCGTGGAAGGATCACGCTATTCCCCCCAGGTCCCCCTCCTCCCGAACAGGCGCCCCGACCAACCAGAGGAGGCGCTATTGCAGCGACCAGGGCACATACCCACATCCGGCTTCCCACCCACAGACACAGCCAATTGTGTCTATAGGGACGCCCGACCAAGCCAGGGGTAATACGGGGATTCGAACCGGTGATTCCCATGTTAGTAGGCAACGGAATAGACCGCTACGCCACCCGGATGCCCCATTTGACCTTTTTTGTTTCTTCAGCCCTGACTGTTTCGCTGTTAGCTGGTTGTCTCTGTGTTTAGCTAGGTTAGCTGTTAACATCTAGCTAGGTTAGCTGTTAACGTTTAGCTAGGTTAGCTGTTAATGTTTAGCTAGGTTAGCTGTTGACGTTTAGCTAGGTTAGCTGTTGATGTGTAGCTAGGTTAGCTGTTAATGTTTAGCTAGGTTAGCTGTTGACGTTTAGCTAGTTTAGATGTTAATGTTTAGCTAGGTTCGCTGTTGACGTTTAGCTAGGTTAGCTGTTAACGTGTAGCAAGGTTAACTGTTGACGTTTAGCTAGGTTAGCTGTTAATGTTTAGCTAGGTTAGTTGTTAATGTTTAGCTAGGTTAGCTGTTAACATCTAGCTAGGTTAGCTGTTAATGTTTAGCTAGGTTAGCTGTTGACGTTTAGCTAGGTTAGCTGTTGATGTGTAGCTAGGTTAGCTGTTAATGTTTAGCTAGGTTAGCTGTTGACGTTTAGCTAGGTTAGCTGTTGATGTGTATTTAGGTTAGCTGTTAATGTTTAGCTAGGTTAGCTGTTGACGTTTAGCTAGTTTAGCTGTTAATGTTTAGCTAGGTTAGCTGTTGACGTTTAGCTAGGTTAGCTGTTGATGTGTAGCTAGGTTAGCTGTTAATGTTTAGCTAGGTTAGCTGTTGACGTTTAGCTAGTTTAGATGTTAATGTTTAGCTAGGTTCGCTGTTGACGTTTAGCTAGGTTAGCTGTTAACGTGTAGCAAGGTTAACTGTTGACGTTTAGCTAGGTTGGCTGTTAATGTTTAGCTAGGTTAGTTGTTAATGTTTAGCTAGGTTAGCTGTTAACATCTAGCTAGGTTAGCTGTTAATGTTTAGCTAGGTTAGCTGTTGACGTTTAGCTAGGTTAGCTGTTGATGTGTAGCTAGGTTAGCTGTTAATGTTTAGCTAGGTTAGCTGTTGACGTTTAGCTAGGTTAGCTGTTGATGTGTATTTAGGTTAGCTGTTAATGTTTAGCTAGGTTAGCTGTTGACGTTTAGCTAGTTTAGCTGTTAATGTTTAGCTAGGTTAGCTGTTGACGTTTAGCTAGGTTAGCTGTTGATGTGTAGCTAGGTTAGCTGTTAATGTTTAGCTAGGTTAGCTGTTGACGTTTAGCTAGTTTAGATGTTAATGTTTAGCTAGGTTCGCTGTTGACGTTTAGCTAGGTTAGCTGTTAACGTGTAGCAAGGTTAACTGTTGACGTTTAGCTAGGTTGGCTGTTAATGTTTAGCTAGGTTAGTTGTTAATGTTTAGCTAGGTTAGCTGTTAACATCTAGCTAGGTTAGCTGTTAACGTTTAGCTAGGTTAGCTGTTGACGTTTAGCTAGGTTAGCTGTTGATGTGTAGCTAGGTTAGCTGTTAATGTTTAGCTAGCTTAGCTGTTAATGTTTAGCTAGGTTAGCTGTTAATGTTGGACATTTTTGCTGTTTTCAGTGATGAAGATGAAACTTTCTCCAGTTGTCGTCGCTCTTCTTCAGTCTCCGTAGTACCGTCATCTTCTTAAACACACGTTTTCCCTCCTGTTTTGTTTCTTCTCTGGAACACAGTGACGTCATCTGCATAGGTGAGCCGTGGTCGCTGAGTAGACTGACACAGCAGGACACAACAGAGACACACGTCGTGTGTGTCTGCCCGTCACTCCTCTCATTTCATCACGAGCTGGTTCTGATTCTACTGTTTTCATTTTCTGGTCCAGTCTGGAGGAGATGGTTCTATTGTGTTCTCTATTTTCTTTGTTTTTACAACAGCTGGAAAAGAAGTGCAGGTTTGTCTCGCCACAGTCCTCTGTGTGTGTGTGTTTGTGTGTGTGATTGTGTGTGTTTGTGATTGTGTGTGTGTGTGTGTGTGTGTATGTGTGTGTATGTGATTGTGTGTGTGTTTGTGTGTGTGATTGTGTGTGTGTGTGTGTGTGTGTGTGTGTGTGTGTGTATGTGTGTGTGTGTATGTGATTGTGTGTGTGTTTGTGTGTGTGATTGTGTGTGTGTGTGTGTTTGTGAGTATGTGTGTGTGTGATTGTGTGTGTTTGTGATTGTGTGTGTGTGTGTTTGTGTGTGATTGTGTGTGTTTGTGATTGTGTGTGTGGTGTGTGTGTGTGTGTGTGTGTGTGTTTGTAATTGTGTGTGTGTTTGTAATTGTGTGTGATTGTGTGTGTGTGGTGTGTGTTGTACCCCAGTATGAAGCCCCATACCCAGGGCAGGCCAAGCAGGAAATGTGAAACCACAGCAACTATGCAGGCCTCAACGATGCAGGGTCCTACTGCCACCCTCAGACACACCGCCTTCAGCCGACGCAATGCCTGACAGAACACACACACACACACACACACACACACACACACACACACACACACAAACACACACACACACACACACACACACACACATGACGTGAGGCATGTGTGAGACATCACATTGAAATTTGTATCATTGAGGGAGCATAAATGAATGTTGATTGTGTGTGTGTGTGTGTGTGTGTGTGTGTGTGTGTGTGTGTGTGTGTGTGTGTGTGTGTGTGTGTGTGTGTGTGTGTGTGTGTGTGATTGGAGTACCGAAGGGTCCAGTCCCAGTCCAGCTCTGGTTAGGATGATAGAGAGAGCCATGTTCCTCAGAGCAGCAGACCAGTGTGTGTTTATATAAACCGCATCAGTCACATAGGGAACATTACGCAACACCAGGCCTGCGATCAACATACCTACACACACACACACACACACACTCACACACACACACACACACACACACACACACTCACACACACACACACATACACACACACACACTCACACACACACATACACACACACACACATACACACACACACACACACACACACACACACACACAAAGAAATTTGAAGGAAAAGCAGGAGCCAGGCATCTACCCATCCATCCACTCAACTATCACTCATTCATCCATCATTCATTGATCTGGCCATCCCTATCTCCATCCAACCATTCCTTCCCCATCATCCAACCTTCTATCCAACCATCCATCCATCCATCCAGCCAACCGTCCATCCAACAACCCATCCATCATCCATCAACTAACCATCCATATAACCATCCATCCATCCAACTATCCATCCAGCCAACCGTCCATCCAACAACCCATCCATCATCCATCAACTAACCATCCATATAACCATCCATCCATCCAACTATCCATCCAGCCAACTGTCCATCCAACAACCCATCCATCATCCATCAACTAACCATCCAACCATCCATATCCATCCAACTATCCATCCAACCATCCATCCATCACGCAACCATCCATCCATCCAGCCAACCGTCCATCCAACAACCCATCCATCATCCATCAACTAACCATCCAACCATCCATATCCATCCAACTATCCATCCAACAACCCATCCATCACGCAACCATCTATCCATCCAACTATCCATCTAACCATCCATCCATCCAACTATCCATGCAACCATCCATCCATCCAACCATCGGGTACCGAGCAGGGGGGGGAATGGAGGTAAAGTTGGCAGTTGGATCATTCCGACCAGTTTTCCTCCGAGCACAGCGCTGATGAAGAGGATGACAATGCCGAAGAGGTTTCCTCCTGGCAGACACTCACTTCCTGTGATCGACCACACCACACCGAACAACAGAGCGAGCAGACATGCTGAGAGAGAGAGAGAGAGAGAGAGAGAGAGAGAGAGAGAGAGAGAGAGAGAGAGAGAGAGAGAGAGAGAGAGAATTTGAATTTTAAAAATCTCTGAATTTGAAAATAATCTACTACTACTACTATCACCACTATTACTACTACTATTACCACTACTACTTCTATTACTACTACTATTACTTCTACTACTACTACCACTACTGCTACTACCCCTACTATCACTACTACTACCACTAGTACTACTACTACTATCACCACTACTACTACTACTACTATTACCACTACTACTATTACTACTACTATTACTTCTACTACTACTACCACTACTGCTACTACCCCTACTATCACTACTACTACCACTAGTACTACTACTGCTATTACCACTACTATTACTTCTACTACTACTACCACTATCACTACCACTACTATTACTGCTACTACTACTACTACCACTATCACCAGTACTACTATTATTACCACTACTACTTCTATTACAACTACTATTACTTCTGCTACTACTACCACTACCACTACTACCACTATCACCAGTACTACTACTATTACCACTACTACTTCTATTACAACTACTATTACCACTGCTACCACTACCACTACTGCTACTATCACTACTACCACTACTACTTATGTTTTATGTTATTCGTCCGTCGCAGCGGCGAGGACCATCTAGTCATCCTGTGATGGATGACTGATGACTTGCGCGATGATTGAAGTGAGGAAGAGTTGCGCATCATCAACCCCACTCTCTTGTCCGAGTTGTCCTCCTCCTAGATGAACTGCCCGACCAGTTGTCCTCCTCCTAGATGAACTGCCCGACCAGTTGTCCTCCTCCTAGATGAACTGCCCGACCAGTTGTCCTCCTCCTAGATGAACTGCCCGACCAGTTGTCCTTCTCCTAGATGAACTGCCCGACCAGTTGTCCTTCTCCTAGATGAACTGCCCGACCAGTTGTCCTTCTCCTAGATGAACTGCTCGACCAGTTGTCCTTCTCCTAGATGAACTGCCCGACCAGTTGTCCTTCTCCTAGATGAACTGCCCGACCAGTTGTCCTCCTCCTAGATGAACTGCCCGACCAGTTGTCCTTCTCCTAGATGAACTGCCCGACCAGTTGTCCTTCTCCTAGATGAACTGCCCGACCAGTTGTCCTCCTCCTAGATGAACTGCCCAACCAGTTGTCCTTCTCCTAGATGAACTGCCCGACAGACTAACGAGCTTCATCTACCCAGGTCTGAAATCAGAGTTGTCCTCCTCCTAGATGAACTGCCCGACAGACTAACAAGCTTCATCTACCCGGGTCTGAAATCAGAGTTGTCCTCTACCTGGGTCTGAAATCAGAGCTGTCCTCCTCCTAGATGAACTGCCCGACCAGTTGTCCTTCTCCTAGATGAACTGCCCGACCAGTTGCCCTTCTCCTAGATGAACTGCCCAACCAGTTGTCCTTCTCCTAGATGAACTGCCCGACCAGTTGTCCTTCTCCTAGATGAACTGCCCGACAGGCTAACAAGCTTCATCTACCCGGGTCTGAAATCAGAGTTGTCCTCCTCCTAGATGA
Organism: Lampris incognitus; assembly: GCF_029633865.1. Lineage (NCBI taxonomy): Eukaryota > Metazoa > Chordata > Actinopteri > Lampriformes > Lampridae > Lampris > Lampris incognitus. The sequence continues at coordinate 2,606,309 of NC_079230.1, read as the reverse complement.
ACTACCCAACAGGCTAACGAGCTTCATCTACTTCTTGCTGTGAGGAACAGTACTAACCACTGGACCACCGTGCCACCACCTATAAAAGGGAATTGTATCTGTTCTTGACACAAATGTTATGTAATCCTGCAAAACCCAATAAAAAGGTGGAAAAAAGCTTGTGGCTCGGGGTGGTGAAGAGCAGGCAGTGGAGCTGTGCCCTGCCCATGGGTGGAAGGCCCGAGAGCAGTCTGGCTTCAGGTGCGGAGGCGACAGAAAGAAGCCGGTTGTTGGCTCCAGATGCCGATGCTCAGCCGGTGTGGGTTGGTTGGGTGCAAGGGATTGAAGAGCAGGCATGACAGCTGCCGGTACATGGGACTGACATACCAAAGGTGGGAAGTCCAGAATGTTGAATTTACTCTTTAGTGGAATCTCCTGAGGTGACTGACAGTGATAGGACCACTTCCCACCTTGTTTACCCCCACCAATGACAAATCAGCCTTCAGCAGAGTCATGACAAGGACTGGAACGGGGTTTAGCTCCCAGGATGATTCTAGGATCTTCATTCTGGTCAGGAGCAGCCTCTGGAACTCTTGTGGTGATGGAGCAAGACCAGGGGATGGTGGTGCTGTTATCTGATACCGGAGTTGGGCAGTCGAGGGAGTGGGCCGGGCTGGCCCTGTCCCGGATATCGAAGCCAGAGGAGCCTAGGACATCAAGATGTTCAGCCTGAGGAGTAGCTACAGTTGAGAACTCCAGGATGAGCTTGTCCTTCCGTCTGAGCTCAGCTTCCAGACAGGCGATGTTTTTCTCCAACTTGGAGAAGGTAAGATGGCACGAGTCACACACAGCCGTCACACCGGCTCAGTAACGGGTGTCTCCTCTCAGAACGGGTGTCTCCTCTCAGTAACGGGTGTCTCCTCTCAGTAACGGGTGTCTCCTCTCAGAACGGGTGTCTCCTCTCAGTAACGGGTGTCTCCTCTCAGTAACGGGTGTCTCCTCTCAGTAACGGGTGTCTCCTCTCAGTAACGGGTGTCTCCTCTCAGTAACGGGTGTCTCCTCTCAGTTATGGGTTTCTCCTCTCAGTTATGGGTTTCTCCTCTCAGTAACGGGTGTCTCCTCTCAGAACGGGTGTCTCCTCTCAGTTATGGGTGTCTCCTCTCAGTAACGGGTGTCTCCTCTCAGTAACGGGTGTCTCCTCTCAGTAACGGGTGTCTCCTCTCAGTTATGGGTTTCTCCTCTCAGTTATGGGTTTCTCCTCTCAGTAACGGGTGTCTCCTCTCAGTAACGGGTGTCTCCTCTCAGTAATGGGTGTCTCCTCTCAGTAACGGGTGTCTCCTCTCAGTAACGGGTGTCTCCTCTCAGTAATGGGTGTCTCCTCTCAGTAACGGGTGTCTCCTCTCAGTTATGGGTTTCTCCTCTCAGTAACGGGTGTCTCCTCTCAGTAATGGGTGTCTCCTCTCAGTAACGGGTGTCTCCTCTCAGTAACGGGTGTCTCCTCTCAGTTATGGGTGTCTCCTCTCAGTAACGGGTGTCTCCTCTCAGTAACGGGTGTCTCCTCTCAGTAATGGGTGTCTCCTCTCAGTAACGGGTGTCTCCTCTCAGTTATGGGTTTCTCCTCTCAGTAACGGGTGTCTCCTCTCAGTTATGGGTGTCTCCTCTCAGTAATGGGTGTCTCCTCTCAGTAACGGGTGTCTCCTCTCAGTTATGGGTGTCTCCTCTCAGTAACGGGTGTCTCCTCTCAGTAACGGGTGTCTCCTCTCAGAACGGGTGTCTCCTCTCAGTAACGGGTGTCTCCTCTCAGTAACGGGTGTCTCCTCTCAGTAACGGGTGTCTCCTCTCAGTAACGGGTGTCTCCTCTCAGTAACGGGTGTCTCCTCTCAGAACGGGTGTCTCCTCTCAGTAACGGGTGTCTCCTCTCAATAACGGGTGTCTCCTCTCAGTAACGGGTGTCTCCTCTCAGAACGGGTGTCTCCTCTCAGTAACGGGTGTCTCCTCTCAGTAACGGGTGTCTCCTCTCAGTAACGGGTGTCTCCTCTCAGTAACGGGTGTCTCCTCTCAGTAACGGGTGTCTCCTCTCAGAACGGGTGTCTCCTCTCAGAACGGGTGTCTCCTCTCAGTAACGGGTGTCTCCTCTCAGTAACGGGTGTCTCCTCTCAGTAACGGGTGTCTCCTCTCAGAACGGGTGTCTCCTCTCAGTAACGGGTGTCTCCTCTCAATAACGGGTGTCTCCTCTCAGTAACGGGTGTCTCCTCTCAGTAACGGGTCTCTCCTCTCAGTAACGGGTGTCTCCTCTCAGTAACAGGTGTCTCCTCTCAGAACGGGTGTCTCCTCTCAGTAACGGGTGTCTCCTCTCAGTAACGGGTGTCTCCTCTCAGTAACGGGTGTCTCCTCTCAGTAACGGGTGTCTCCTCTCAGTAACGGGTCTCTCCTCTCAGAACGGGTGTCTCCTCTCAGTAACGGGTGTCTCCTCTCAGTAACGGGTGTCTCCTCTCAGAACGGGTGTCTCCTCTCAGTAACGGGTCTCTCCTCTCAGTAACGGGTGTCTCCTCTCAGAACGGGTGTCTCCTCTCAGTAACGGGTCTCTCCTCTCAGTAACGGGTGTCTCCTCTCAGTAGTGGGTGTCTCCTCTCAGTAACGGGTGTCTCCTCTCAGAACGGGTGTCTCCTCTCAGTAATGGGTGTCTCCTCTCAGTAACGGGTGTCTCCTCTCAGAACGGGTGTCTCCTCTCAGAACGGGTGTCTCCTCTCAGTAACGGGTGTCTCCTCTCAGTAACAGGTGTCTCCTCTCAGAACGGGTGTCTCCTCTCAGTAACGGGTGTCTCCTCTCAGTAACGGGTGTCTCCTCTCAGTAACTGGTGTCTCCTCTCAGTAACTGGTGTCTCCTCTCAGTAACGGGTGTCTCCTCTCAGTAACTGGTGTCTCCTCTCAGTAACGGGTGTCTCCTCTCAGTAACGGGTGTCTCCTCTCAGTAACGGGTGTCTCCTCTCAGAACGGGTGTCTCCTCTCAGAACGGGTGTCTCCTCTCAGAAAGGGGTGTCTCCTCTCAGAACGGGTGTCTCCTCTCAGTAACGGGTGTCTCCTCTCAGAACGGGTGTCTCCTCTCAGAAAGGGGTGTCTCCTCTCAGAACGGGTGTCTCCTCTCAGAACGGGTGTCTCCTCTCAGTAACGGGTGTCTCCTCTCAGAACGGGTGTCTCCTCTCAGAACGGGTGTCTCCTCTCAGTAACGGGTGTCTCCTCTCAGAAAGGGGTGTCTCCTCTCAGAACGGGTGTCTCCTCTCAGAACGGGTGTCTCCTCTCAGTAACGGGTGTCTCCTCTCAGTAACGGGTGTCTCCTCTCAGTAACAGGTGTCTCCTCTCAGTAACGGGTGTCTCCTCTCAGAACGGGTGTCTCCTCTCAGTAACGGGTGTCTCCTCTCAGTAACGGGTGTCTCCTCTCAGTAACGGGTGTCTCCTCTCAGAACGGGTGTCTCCTCTCAGTAACGGGTGTCTCCTCTCAGTAGTGGGTGTCTCCTCTCAGTAACGGGTGTCTCCTCTCAGTAACGGGTGTCTCCTCTCAGTAACGGGTGTCTCCTCTCAGTAACTGGTGTCTCCTCTCAGTAACGGGTGTCTCCTCTCAGTAACGGGTGTCTCCTCTCAGAACGGGTGTCTCCTCTCAGTAGTGGGTGTCTCCTCTCAGAACGGGTGTCTCCTCTCAGTAACGGGTGTCTCCTCTCAGTAACGGGTGTCTCCTCTCAGTAACGGGTGTCTCCTCTCAGTAACTGGTGTCTCCTCTCAGAACGGGTGTCTCCTCTCAGAACGGGTGTCTCCTCTCAGAACGGGTGTCTCCTCTCAGTAGTGGGTGTCTCCTCTCAGAACGGGTGTCTCCTCTCAGTAACGGGTGTCTCCTCTCAGTAACGGGTGTCTCCTCTCAGTAACGGGTGTCTCCTCTCAGTAACTGGTGTCTCCTCTCAGAACGGGTGTCTCCTCTCAGAACGGGTGTCTCCTCTCAGAACGGGTGTCTCCTCTCAGTAACGGGTGTCTCCTCTCAGTAACGGGTGTCTCCTCTCAGTAACGGGTGTCTCCTCTCAGTAACGGGTGTCTCCTCTCAGTAACGGGTGTCTCCTCTCAGTAACGGGTGTCTCCTCTCAGAACGGGTGTCTCCTCTCAGTAACGGGTGTCTCCTCTCAGAACGGGTGTCTCCTCTCAGTAGTGGGTGTCTCCTCTCAGTAACGGGTGTCTCCTCTCAGAACGGGTGTCTCCTCTCAGTAGTGGGTGTCTCCTCTCAGAACGGGTGTCTCCTCTCAGTAACGGGTGTCTCCTCTCAGAACGGGTGTCTCCTCTCAGAACGGGTGTCTCCTCTCAGTAACGGGTGTCTCCTCTCAGAACGGGTGTCTCCTCTCAGAACGGGTGTCTCCTCTCAGAACGGGTGTCTCCTCTCAGAACGGGTGTCTCCTCTCAGTAACGGGTGTCTCCTCTCAGTAACGGGTGTCTCCTCTCAGAACGGGTGTCTCCTCTCAGAACGGGTGTCTCCTCTCAGAACGGGTGTCTCCTCTCAGTAACGGGTGTCTCCTCTCAGAACGGGTGTCTCCTCTCAGAACGGGTGTCTCCTCTCAGTAACGGGTGTCTCCTCTCAGAACGGGTGTCTCCTCTCAGAACGGGTGTCTCCTCTCAGAACGGGTGTCTCCTCTCAGAACGGGTGTCTCCTCTCAGTAACGGGTGTCTCCTCTCAGAACGGGTGTCTCCTCTCAGAACGGGTGTCTCCTCTCAGAACGGGTGTCTCCTCTCAGTAACGGGTGTCTCCTCTCAGAACGGGTGTCTCCTCTCAGTAACGGGTGTCTCCTCTCAGTAACGGGTGTCTCCTCTCAGTAACGGGTGTCTCCTCTCAGAACGGGTGTCTCCTCTCAGTAACAGGTGTCTCCTCTCAGAACGGGTGTCTCCTCTCAGAACGGGTGTCTCCTCTCAGTAGTGGGTGTCTCCTCTCAGAACGGGTGTCTCCTCTCAGTAGTGGGTGTCTCCTCTCAGTAACGGGTGTCTCCTCTCAGTAACGGGTGTCTCCTCTCAGTAACGGGTGTCTCCTCTCAGAACGGGTGTCTCCTCTCAGTAACAGGTGTCTCCTCTCAGAACGGGTGTCTCCTCTCAGAACGGGTGTCTCCTCTCAGAACGGGTGTCTCCTCTCAGTTATGGGTTTCTCCTCTCAGTAACGGGTGTCTCCTCTCAGTAACGGGTGTCTCCTCTCAGAACGGGTGTCTCCTCTCAGTAACGGGTGTCTCCTCTCAGAACGGGTGTCTCCTCTCAGTAACGGGTGTCTCCTCTCAGTTATGGGTTTCTCCTCTCAGTAACGGGTGTCTCCTCTCAGTAACGGGTGTCTCCTCTCAGTTATGGGTTTCTCCTCTCAGTAACGGGTGTCTCCTCTCAGTAACAGGTGTCTCCTCTCAGAACGGGTGTCTCCTCTCAGAACGGGTGTCTCCTCTCAGTAGTGGGTGTCTCCTCTCAGTAACGGGTGTCTCCTCTCAGTAACGGGTGTCTCCTCTCAGTAACGGGTGTCTCCTCTCAGAACGGGTGTCTCCTCTCAGTAACAGGTGTCTCCTCTCAGAACGGGTGTCTCCTCTCAGAACGGGTGTCTCCTCTCAGAACGGGTGTCTCCTCTCAGTTATGGGTTTCTCCTCTCAGTAACGGGTGTCTCCTCTCAGTAACGGGTGTCTCCTCTCAGAACGGGTG
>NC_079230.1:2580631-2595631 GCF_029633865.1 Lampris incognitus | reverse complement strand
CCCATACTCCATTTCTCAATACATTTAAAAGACATATTGCAGTCAACACCCTCTCACGCTAACACACCCAACCTCCCAGCATGCAGTAGAGAGAGACAGAGACAGAACGAGAGTCAGAGAGACACAGAGAGAGACACGGGCAGACACAGAGAGACGGACAGAAAGAGAGAGAAAAAGACAAAGAGAGACAGAGAGAGAGAGACAGAAAGAGAGAGAAAAAGACAAAGAGAGACAGAGAGAGAGAGAGAGAGAGAGAGAGAGAGAGAGAGAGAAAGACAGAAAGAGAGAGAAAAAGACAAAGAGAGACAGAAAGACAGAAAGAGAGAGAAAAAGACAAAGAGAGACAGAGAGAGAGAGACAGAAAGAGAGAGAAAAAGACAAAGAGAGACAGAGAGAGAGAGAGAGAGAGAGAGAGAGAGAAAGACAGAAAGAGAGAGAAAAAGACAAAGAGAGACAGAAAGACAGAAAGAGAGAGAGACAGATAGATGGAAGGTGTCATGGCCGGAATGATGCTGTCACTCTGCAGTGTGACAGTCAAACCAATTGTAATTAGTTTACATGTTGTCAGGAAGCTTTTTGATAATGTTAGGATGTGTGTGTCTGTGTGTCTGTGTCCGTCTGTGTGTGCGCGTGTGACATTTCCAGTGTTCAAGGTAACCATTCCTGTGATGCTGGCAGCTTAAACCTTTCTCTGCACCTCTTCATCAGAGGAAGAGGAGTGACTGACCGGTCAGCCTCAGACCAGTCAGTGGCTCAGATAAACACTCGGGACAGACGGAAAACCGTGGACTCATCTGTGGACTCATCTGAACCACGTGACCAGTCTTCCTCCTGTGGATCACACACACCGTTATTTCTGGCCGAGAGGAAGAGGAAGAGACTAGGAAAGAGTGACACGTCTTAATACATGATCTGAGTCAACACACTCTCACACACACACACACACACTGAGACGCAGACTGGAAATAGTGGGTACAGGTTTATTTGTGGGTTATCAGGTTATACAAACTAAATATTTCACAGTTGACACAAAACATATAATCTGTTCAGACAAGCCTTAAAATACTGAGTGACCCAGAATACTCGTCATCTTCATCATCTTCAGCAGTGATAAAATATAACACATTGTGGGAGCGCAAGAATGAGGAGACGGAGAGATCGAGTCGAGTCAATTCTGTTTACATGATAGCTATCTCACACACACACACACACACACACACACACACACACCAGTAATGCATCATCAGCGTAACGTTACAAAAAGCAGTAGAAAAATATTCTTAGAAAAACAAAATCAAAACAACAGTTGGAATGTTCCAGACCAGATAGACCGGAGGGCTGCGCGTGCGCGTGTGTTGTGATCATTCGTACACACACGCACGCACGCGGGAGCTGAGGTGACAGCCTACAGACGCTATAGAGTGAAGCATTGTGGGTAACCGACACCTCGGCCAACACGCCGTTTCTCAGCATCAAGTAGTCGCAGTACAAATACCCACTCTTCAGGGGTACATGTACGTGCTGGACGAGTTAAACTCGGGAGTACAAACAGATAGAAAACTTCAGTTTAGTTTGAGACGAGCGAGACTTGCTGCTGTTGTGCGACACTGAGCTGGCGGAGACATTTCCAGATTAGCTTCACTTCCCAAAATGGACTGTTGATATCGCACCACACGTTTTTCAAAAGTGGATTTAGTGAGAAATAACAGCAATATAATAATAATAATAATAATAATAACAACTTTTAATATCGGCTCTGTGCACAACTCTAGTCCACTCACTTCCGGTTTCTACTACAGCGGTCATACCAGCTTCCTGTTTGTTGCGCGTTGACAACGGCATATTTTTCGCGATATCTGCAAGATTTGCCATGGATAAATGTCAACACATGCACACAACTGTCCGCACACTTTGCCCCGCACCTACCGGCACACGGGGGAAGAGTTTCAGGTTGTGCACATCAAGTTACGTCCACACTTCTGAGGACGAGTATGCGGACGTCTTGAAGGCGTCTTGCGGGAATCGCGAAAAATATGCCACACGCCAACAAACGGGAAACTGGTATGAACGCTGCAGTAGAAACCGGAAGTCAGTGGACTACAGAATTCACAACTGCAGCCTGACACAGCAACCGCTTCTGATGACGTCAGACAACAAACACGCGAACACGGAGGAGCAACACAAACATGGAATGGAAACACGTTTTTTTTAAATAACGTGTCGTTTTTAAGCCGCATTAGCAACAGAACATGACATTTTAATGACCACACAGGCATCAAAACGACAGAGCGCAATATAGAACTCCAGGCGACACATCTAGCTAACGCAACTATAAATGCATGATAAGCGTGACTAGCAGGGTCATTTTGTTTTAATTTCTGCCACGTGGTCTTATGTTCAATTGAACCAGTGTTGACTGCACCTTACTGCCTGTCCAGGGTGTCTCCCCGCCTGCCGCCCAGTGGCTGCTGGGAAAGGCGTCAGCATCCCCACGACCCTGAGAGCAAGATAAGCAGTTCAGATAATGGATGGATGGATGGGTATTCTTTTTAACTTTTATCTTTACTATTTACTGTTGTTTTTTTCCCTCTTGGACCGACATACCAAGACAGATTCCCTGTATGTTCTTGTACTTGGCAATGACTCTGATTCTGAGTTTACCTGCCAGTTGTTCACACTGACTCATTCCTTGTCATCTTTTGTTGAATTGTTAAACCATTCCATCTTGTAAATGTGTTTCAGAGAAACACTCGTGTTTTTAAAAGCTATTTTTCATATTCCCTCTTGGCTTTTTTGCCTTTGGCAGATCTTTTTTTCTTTTGACTGTTACCACTTCCTAAGTATTTCATGTACTTCCCTCATCCACGGTCACAAATTAGCATCAGGGTGCCTTCAGGTGATACATTTGCTCTTTGCTCACCGTGAGATAGGGCACAGACCCAGACAGCATCCAGATGTGGGCCACTTCAGCCAATGAGGCAGCACTGGTGATCTTCTTCTGGCCCTGTCAAAATGGATGTGAGCCTGAAGTGGCCCACATGTATATTAGCAAATACGGCCCAAATATGCCAAATCAAATGTGGGTCTTTCTTGGCAAAGATGTGGCGCTCTGGGCAACATGTAGTCTGTTTGTGTCCCTGAAGTGCCCCGTGTGGTAAATGGTGCATATGGCCCAAACATCACAGAACAAATATGGCCACCTCTGGCAAATATGTGGCAAATGCAGCATTGCTATGGCTTGGTTCTGGCCCAGATCTGGCAAACAGTAGCGGACCGCCTAAGTGCCATCATTGCACGCAGTATGTGGGCCAGATGAAGTGTCGGGTGTGGGACAGGTCCGGGCCACAACAATTTTGCTATTTGGGGAGTGCAAACGTCTGGTGCAGAGACAAAGCGCAGCGCAGGTATACGTCATCAAAGCTAAGCTAACTTTAGCATTAGATTTACCTAAGTTCGTAATGGCTATTCACAAACCTGGTAGCTCCATATGACTTGTGACATTTCACCATGCATTACTTTTCCTGCCGAGATCGTGGCATGTTTTTTATGTTGTGTTATAGAGTGTAGCGAATTCAGGGGGCAGCCCGGGAACCGCCACAGCCGGGACGTGAACCCGGATCTCCCGCACGACAGGCGACTACGTTAACCAGTCGACTAAAGGGTCCAACCCGTTAGCCAAGGGCTAGCAAATCTAGTCATCTGTGGTCATTACAAGAGTTTGGGGAACTTTTCCTTCCATCATTCTCTACCTCCTCTGCTTGCATGTGTTGCTTCTGGCTATGTCACATACAGCTGTTATCTCATTGGTTGTATTTTGAAGGTTCAACGGCAACCAAGGTGCACTGCGCTCGGTGGCAATTTTGAGCGATGCGCCACACCAAGGGTAGCACTTCTGCCTTGGTGGTCGCCACCACTCTCACCTTAGGATAACCATGGCACAGCCAGCGCAGAGCAGTTTGACTGCTGATCATGTGTGAATGTGTTTAGCGTCCAGCAGGCCTCTGGCACCTACTAAGGGACGTTACCTACAACACGTCACTTCCACACTAACATTTCCTGCCGTACGAATAGGCCATAGCGAAGGCTCTTAAGCTAAACCGAATGTGTCATTAAAAGATTAGAAACAATTAAAATATTTTACCATGTAAAGTTATCACATAGGGCATCATGGTTGAGGAAAACCTGGAGCCTTTGTGTATCTCAAGTTCGTCAAGTCCCCAACCAATGTGTCCTCCATTAAAGTGAGCAGATGAAGAACACACCCGGATATCTCAAGTGTTTTTGTCTAAATGTGAGCTTGTGTTTAAAACAGATTATATTTCACAAGTTCCTCAGCACCCAAACACACAGTACGAGTGCAGGCATTGAGATATTCCCTACCCCCCCACCCCGGTCTCTGGTTAATGCTACAGCTTTTAACAACCGCTAACAGCTGCTAACAACCGCTAACAGCAGCTAACAACAACCGCTAACAGCCGCTAACAACAACCGCTAACAGCAGCTAACAACAACCGCTAACAGCAGCTAACAACAACCGCTAACAGCTGCTAACAACCGCTAACAGCTGCTAACAACCGCTAACAGCAGCTAACAACAACCGCTAACAGCCGCTAACAACAACCGCTAACAGCCGCTAACAACAACCGCTAACAGCTGCTAACAACAACCGCTAACAGCTGCTAACAACAACCGCTAACAGCTGCTAACAACAACCGCTAATAGCTGCTAACAACCGCTAACAGCGGCTACCAGAGGCATGAGGGAGACAGCAGCTGTGGCTTCTGCTGGATACCATTGAAAACCAGTTTGAAGCAATGAGCTTTTATACGTTTTTCTATCTGAAAGATCAAATATTTGTACGTCGAACATTTGTATGTAAAATATTTTTGATGTAAAAAAGTTTGTGATGACAGAGAGGAACAGTTTATATTCTCATACTGACTGGAAACAACGCCTCTTCTGGCCAGGCAGCGGCAACAGCAACACTATGGAGGGACGCAGGCACAACAAAGAGCTGCAGGCCACGACTGTGTGTGTATGTGTGGCTGAATGTTGACATAAAAGACAGCTTGACGATGACATCACTTCCTCTTGGAATGCTAAAGTCAGGAAGTAGAGAGAAGACGAAGTGTTCACATTTTCTCTCGTTCTTCCTCTCTGTCTTTCTTGTTCTTTTTCAGGTCAGAGTTCATGCGGCTTAGCCCACAAACGCATGAGTGCAAGTCTACAGTTGAGAATGTGTGTGTGTGTGTGTGTGTGTGTGTGTGTGTCTAGTCCAGCAGGTATGTGTGTAGGTAGATCTGTCTCTGAATCCAGGGGATGAAGTGTGTGACGTTGCTGTACACGCCGGGCCCCAGCACCTTACTGAAACACACACTCCCCCAGGAAGTCAGCCCAAACAACGTCCACCGGCCCCCAGCACCAGAACCACCGACCTCCTCACACACCAATGGACCGCCGCTGTCCCCCTGAACACACACACACACACACACACACACACACACACACACACACACACACACACACACACACAATCATTTAACTTCTAGAAACTTGTCTAAAGTATCAGAATTGTTGATGAATATGAATTATGAAATAAACATGAGCAGAAATGACAACTTCTAGATTCACATCAGTTTTTCACAGGGGTGAAGAAATGATATGAATATGAAATATGGAGGTAAGAGGCTAGAGAGGGAACCTCACTGTCATAATGAGCGGGAGAAGGAGAGATGAATGGATGTGGTGTCCTACCATGCAGGAGTCGATGGTTCCCGCCTCGTAACCGGCACACAGCATCCTGGATGTGATGGTCTTCATATCAAAGTAAGACTGACACTGAGACACCGAGATGATGCGAACTACACCCTCCTGCAGCTTAAAGGGCACTGCACACACACACACACACACACACACACACACACACACACACACACACACACACACACACACACACAAAATTTAAATATTCAAACATAAAACTTAAGAGTCATTTATAAAAAAGTGTGTGTGCGCGTGTGTGTGTAGGTATTTACTGCGGTTGCCCATATGACCCCAGCCCGTGATGTAACAGTAGGTGTCAGGTCGGGGCAGCTGTCCAGAAAGAGGCAAACACACTGGCCTCACATAGGCAGTCTCCTCAATCTGCAACACAACACAGTACAAATACTATCAGAACTACAATATTATATACCACACAACACAGTACACATACTATCAGAACTACAATATTATATACCACACAACACAGTACACATACTATCAGAACTACAATATTATATACCACACAACACAGTACACATACTATCAGAACTACAATATTATATACCACACAACACAGTACACATACTATCATCATATCATCTCATCATCAGCCACTTCTCCGGGTTCGGGTCGCGGTGGCAACAAGCTAAGTACGGCACTCCAGATGTCCCTCTCTTGAACAACACCCTCCAGCTCCTCCTGGAGGATCCCAAGGTGTTCCCAGGCCAGATTGGACATGTAGTGCCTCTGACAAGTTCTGGGTCTACCCCGGGGTCTCCTCCTAGTTGGACGTGGCCAGAAAACCTCCAAAGGAAGGCACCCAGGAGGCATCCTAATCAGATGCTCAAACCACCTCAACTGGCTCCTTTCGACGTGGAGGAGCAGCGACTCTACTCCAAGCTCCCTCCTGATGTTCGAGCTCTCCACCCTATCTCTAAGGCTGAGCCCACACACCCTACGGAGGATACTCATTTCAGCCACTTGTATCCGCCATCTCACCCTTTCAGTCACTACCCAAAGCTCATGACCATAGGTGAGGGTTGGAACGAAGATTGACTGGTAAATTGGGAGCTTTGCCTTCCGGCTCAGCTCCCTCTTCACCATAACGGTCCGGTACAACATCCACATTACTGCTGATGCCGCACCAATACGCCTGTCAATACGCCACTCTATCCTACCCTTGCTCATGAACAAGACCCCAAGATTCTTGAACTTCTTCACTTGAAGCAACAACAACTCATCCCGAGAACCATCGCCTCAGACTTGGGGGGGCTGACTCTAATTCCAGCCCAGTGCGCGCTGTAGGTCCACGTTCTGATGAAGCCAACAAAACCACATCACCTGCGAAGAGCAGATATGCAATTCTGAGGTTCCCAAAATGGACACACTCCTCACCTTGGCTGCACCTTGAGATCCTGTTCATGAATATCACAAACAGAATCGGAGACAAGGGACAACCTTGGCGGAGTCCGACACCCACCGGAAACGTGTTTGACTTTGTGCTGAGAAAGTGGACACAGCTTTCACTTTGGTTATACAAGGACCAGATGGCTTGTAGCAACTGCCCCAGTACCCCATACTCCCGCAGTACCCCCCACAGAGTGCCCCGGGGTACACGGTCGTAAGCCTTCTCCAAGTCCACAAAACGTAAGTAGATTGGCTGGTCAAACTCCCATGCCTCCCTCAACACTTCCGCAAGGGTAAAGAGTTGGTCCGTTGTTCCACAGCCAGGACAGAATCCACATTATTTTTGCTGGATCCAAGGTTCGACAATCGAGTGGAGCATCCTTTCCAACAACTTAGAGTAGACTTTCCCTGGGAGGCTGAGCAGTGTGATGCCCCAATAATTGGAGCACACCCGCCGGTCCCCCTTTTTTAAATATGGGAACCATCACCCCAGTCTGCCACTCTACAGGTACTGTCCCCGACCTCCACGTGACAATGAAGAGGCATGTCATCCGAGACAGCCAAACAATGTCCAGAACCTTCAGCATCTCAGGGTGAATCTCATCCACACCCAGAGCCTTGCCACCGAGGAGCTTCTTAACTACCTCAGAGACCTCTGCCAGGGATATGGGTGGGGCTTCAGACTCTACCTCCTCCACTGAGGATGTGTTATCTGGGTTCAGGAGCTCCTCAAAGTGTTCTTTCCACCACCCGACAACATCTCCAGTCTGGGTCAGCAGTTCCCCTCCCCGGCTGAACACAGCCTGAGTCAGGCCCTGCTTCCCCTTTCTGAGTCGCCGGACGGTTTGCCAGAACTTCCTTGAGGCCAACCGAAAGTCCTCCTCCATAGTCTCGCTGAACTCCTTCCACACTCGAGTTTTTGTTTCCGCGAGGCCTCCCGGTACCTGTCTGCTGCTCCAGGAGACCCCTGGGCCAACCAAGCCAAAAGGCCTCCTTCTTCAGCCTGACGGCTTCCCTCACCGCCGGTGTCCACCAGAAGGTTCTTAGGTTGCCACCTCGACAGGCACCGATGACCTTATGACCACAGTTCCTACCTGCCACATCAGCAATAGAGAATTTGAACATGGCCCACTCAGACTCTATGCCCCCAGCCTCCCTCCAGATACACGAGAACTTCTTCTGGGGGTGGATGTTGAAGACCTCACAGATAGGGGCCTCTGCCAGACGTTCCCAGTTCACCCTCACTACACGTTTGGGTTTGCCAGGTCTGTCCAGCAGCCTTCCCCGCCATCTGATCCAACTCACCACCAGGTGGTGATCAGTTGACAGCTCTGGTCCTCTCCTCACCCGAGTGTCCAAAACATACGGCTGCAGATCTGATGATACGACCACAAAATCTATCATCGATCTTCGGCCTAAGGTGTTCTGGTACCAAGTACACTTATGAACTACCTTATGTTCGAACATGGTGTTTGCTATGGCCAATCCATGACTCACACAGAAGTCCAATAACAAGGCACTGCTTGGGTTCAAATCGGGGAGGCCGTTCCTCCCAATCACGCCCCTCTAGGTTTCTCCATCGCTGCCCACATGAGCATTGAAGTACCCCAGCAGAACTGTAGAGTGTCCCTACCCAGGACACCACCCAGAGACTCCAAGAAGGCCGGATACTCCAAACTGCTATTCGGTGCATAAGCACATACAACAGTCAGAGCCTTTCCCCCAGTGACTCGCAGTTTTACAGAGGTGACCCTCTCATTCCCCGGGGAGAACTCCAACGCAGCGGCACTCAACCGGGGACTTGTGAGTATCCCCACACCCGCCCGGCACCTGCCACCTTGGCCAACTCCGGAAAAGTAGAGTCCAGCCCGTCTCCAAGAATTTGGTACCAGATTCCATGCTATGTGTGGAGGTGAGCCCAACTATATCTAGTTGGTACCGCTCCACCTCCCGCATCCGAGGACCAGTCTGCAATGCCGGAAGTTGGTGGTGGGTCCATGGGGTAACATACTATCAGAATGCCAATATTATATACCACACAAAACAGTACAAATACTATCAGAACTACAATATTATATATGAAAAAGCACAGTACAAATACTATCACAACTATGATATCATATACCAAAAAAACACAGTACAAATACTATCAGAACTACAATATTGTATATCACACAACAAAGTATAAATACAATCAGTAATACAACACTACCTCCCACCTGTGACAGGGGTACCATCTTAGCATCACTTTTGCCACGTTTTAATACAGCTAAATATTAGTACCATCAATACCATAAGTACTATCAGTACTATGAGTACCAATACACTGCGGACAAGCATAGAAACAGATGTATTCATTGTGACTGTACTTTTAGGTAAAATGATAAAAGATGTTTTACTACACTGAACTTCTTAGAAAACTAGAAACTAATGTTCACCGGCTGACAAACAGAAGAGGCTCTCTCTCTCCAACTCTCTCCAACTCTCTCTCTCCAACTCTCTCCAACTCTCTCTCTCTCTCTCTCTCTCTCTCTCTCTCTCTCTCTCTCTCTCTCTCTCTCTCTCTCTCTCTCTCTCACTCTCTCTCTCTCCAACTCTCTCTCTCTCTCCAACTCTCTCTCTCTCTCTCTCTCTCTCTCTCTCTCTCTTCAACTCTCTCTCCGTCTCTCTCTCTCTCTCTTCAACTCTCTCTCCATCTCTCTCTCTCTCCAACTCTCTCTCTCTCTCTCTCTCTCTCTCTCTCTCTCTCTCTCTCTCTCTCTCTCTCTCTTCAACTCTCTCTCCATCTCTCTCTCTCTTCAACTCTCTCTCTGTCTGTCTGTCTCACCTCTGAGTCCAGCTCTATAACACTGATGTCATAGTCAACCACCGCCCGGTTGTACCGCGGGTGTGCAATGATAGAGCGCACACCTCTGCTCTGACCATGTGCACCGGGGTGGTCCAAGTTATTCAAACCAAACACCACCTTCCACAGGTCAGGACTCTCTCTCCTGGGAGAGACACAGAAAGACGGAGAGAGAGACACAGACAGAAAGAGAGACAGACAGACAGACAGACAGACAGACAGACAGACAGACAGACAGAAAGAGAGACAGACAGACAGAGACAGACACACACAGAGAGAAACAACAGAGAGACAGACAGAGGGAGAGAGAGAGACAGACAGAGAAACAGAGACAGACAGAGAGACAGAGAGGGGGAGAGAGAGAGACAGACAGAGAGACAGAGAGGGGGGGAGAGAGAGAGAGCGACAGAGAGAAACAGAGGCGGAGAGAGACAGACAGACAGACAGACAGACAGACAGACAGACAGACAGAGACCGAAAGAGAGGGATAAACACAGGCAGGAAAGGTTTGAAAGGTGAATATCTGGATGGAACATCACTAAATATAGTATTTATAAAGACACACACACACACACACACACACACACACACACACACACCCCTCGAAGCAGTGGGCAACAGTCAGAGCCCAGCGACGGCCAATCAGAACGCAGCCACAGATGTGTCCGCTGTGACCACTCTGCAGCGAGCACTGCCAAGGCCACCAGCCGGGCCTGGACACCCGACCTCCCAGAATCCTCTTCTTCCTGGAGAGAGACACGCCCACCGCAGGACGCAATCCACAATCTGACCAAACACGGAGAGAGAGCAGGAGAGAGAGGGACAGACGGAGAGGAGACAGGTCATGTGAGCAATATATCTCCATGCAGAGGTCAGAAGTGTTGGTGGGTCACATAACACATCACATGAACTTTCATTACACAACCCAATTCAACCGTCCCAATAACCGTCACAACAACCATCACAACAACCACCACAACGACCACCACAACAACCATCACAACAACCACCACAACAACCACCACAACAACCACCACAACGACCACCACAACAACCATCACAACAACCACCACAACAACCACCACAACAACCATCACAACAACCACCACAACGACCACCACAACAACCACCACAACAACCATCACAACGACCACCACAACAACCATCACAACGACCACCACAACAACCACCACAACGACCACCACAACAACCATCACAACAACCATCACAACAACATCCCAACAACCATCACAACAACCACCGCAACAACCACCGCAACGACCATCACAACGACCATCACAACGACCATCACATCAACTATCACAACAACATAACAAAAACCATCACAACCACCACAACGACCATCACATCAACGTCACATAAACCATCACAACGACCACCACAACAACCATCACAACAACCACCACAACAACCACCACAACAACCATCACAACAACCACCACAACGACCACCACAACAACCACCACAACAACCATCACAACGACCACCACAACAACCATCACAACGACCACCACAACAACCATCACAACGACCATCACAACAACCATCACAACGACCACCACAACAACCACCACAACAACCATCACAACAACCACCACAACGACCACCACAACAACCATCACAACGACCACCAACACAACAAGATGGAGCAAAGAGGACTTACCTTCGCTGGAGCACAGCACAGACACCCTCCTTCTGGACACACAGGAGTGACTGTAGACACACACACACACACACACACACACACACAGTCACACACACACACACACACACACAGACAGTCACACAGACAGACACACAGAGAAAAAGTGACACAGACAGACAGACAGACAGACGGACAGACAGACACAGTGACTCCCATTAGGCTTGTTCTACTTCCTGTCATAGTTAGCGTTGTTGTTAACAGCAGAACAGGGTTTCAAAGTAAATCTGTGGGGTCAGCGCCGCCTAAGGAAGTTCCACTGCTCCATCCAGAGGAAGACACTGACCCACTAGTTCATCCACATGAAGACCAGACAGCGTGACGTTAATTCTGACACCTTAAATCATACTGCGGACAGCTAGCCCCATCAGTTTACTACAGGACAAACTGAAACACTAAAGATGGCAGCACTGACAACGAAAGACCATGTGACATCATGATGTCAGCATAACTGGCCAATCAGCACTGTTCTCTGTGTGTCATAAAGACCATGTGACATCATGATGTCAGCATAACTGGCCAATCAGCACCGTTCTCTGTGTGTGTCGTGAAGACCATGTGACATCATGATGTCAGCAAAACTGGCCAATCAGCACTGTTCTGTGTGTGTCGTGAAGACCATGTGACATCATGATGTCAGCAAAACTGGCCAATCAGCACCTTAAATCATACTGCGGACAGCTCACCCCATCAGTTTACTACAGGACAAACTGAAACACTAAAGATGGCAGCACTGACAACAAAAGACCATGTGATGTCATGATGTCAGCAAAACTGGCCAATCAGCACTGTTCTCTGTGTGTCATAAAGACCATGTGACATTATGATGTCAGCAAAACTGGCCAATCAGCACCATTGTCTGTGTGTCATAAAGACCATGTGATGTCATGATGTCAGCAAAACTGGCCAATCAGCACTGTTCTCTGTGTGTCATAAAGACCATGTGACATTATGATGTCAGCAACACTGGCCAATCAGCACCATTGTCTGTGTGTCATAAAGACCATGTGATGTCATGATGTCAGCAACACTGGCCAATCAGCACCATTGTCTGTGTGTCATAAAGACCATGTGATGTCATGATGTCAGCAAAACTGGCCAATCAGCACTGTTCTCTGTGTGTCATAAAGACCATGTGATGTCATGATGTCAGCAAAACTGGCCAATCAGCACTGTTCTCTGTGTGTCATAAAGACCATGTGATGTCATGATGTCAGCAAAACTGGCCAATCAGCACTGTTCTCTGTGTGTCATAAAGACCATGTGATGTCATGATGTCAGCAAAACTGGCCAATCAGCACTGTTCTCTGTGTGTCATAAAGACCATGTGACATCATGATGTCAGCAACACTGGCCAATCAGCACTGTTCTCTGTGTGTCATAAAGCCCATGTGACATCATGATGTCAGCAACACTGGCCAATCAGCACCGTTGTCTGTGTTTCATTAAGACCATGTGACATCATGATGTCAGCAACACTGGCCAATCAGCACCATTGTCTGTGTGTCATAAAGACCATGTGACGTCATGATGTCAGCAAAACTGGCCAATCAGCACCGTTGTCTGTGTTTCATTAAGACCATGTGACATCATGATGTCAGCAACACTGGCCAATCAGCACTGTTCTCTGTGTGTCATAAAGCCCATGTGACGTCATGATGTCAGCAACACTGGCCAATCAGCACCGTTGTCTGTGTGTCATAAAGACCTTGTCCATGACTGCAGAGGCGGTGGACTGTAACTGATCGTGTCTCAGAAACTGGAATGTAGATGACTTCCATTGGATGAACTAGACGTCTAGTACAGCGGTGGCTAACCATGTGACATGGAGAGCCATGTGTATGCAGGTTTTCAGCCCAACCCGACTCCACACCAAGTGATCTCACTGGTACAGTCTTCCTCTTTGGTTGAAGGGTTACTAACCAGTGAAATCTCCTGGTGTGGAGTCTGGCTAGAATGAACACCTGCATACACATGGCTCTCCATGGCATATGGTTAGTGTTTCCAATATGGCGGCCGACAGAACCAGCTTCCCTATAAATGCTTTGATTCTGCGTTCTGACCTGTTCATTACAATCTGAGGAGCGTAGAGCAGAACTCCAGTCTGTCCTGCTCTGCCCCCTGCAGGCCTCATGGTTCTACTGCTGTTCTGATCTGACCACTCTGGTTTTAATCTGGCTCTGATCCGGGTCTGGTGAGGTTCTCTTACCTTCTCTTCTCCAGGCGGGCCTGCAGAGCAGAACCGTTCCTCCGGCTCCACTCAGGATGGACGTGTAACCAACGACGACGACCCTGAACCCCCAACTTTTCAGGAACCATGGAAACAGAGGATGGAACGCTGCACACACACAATTAAAAAAATTATAAATAAATAAATTATATATATATATATATAAACACATACACACACACACACACACACACACATATATAATATATACATACAAACCCCAATCCCAGTGAAGTTGGGACGTGGTGTAAAAGGTGAATAAAAACAGAACACAATGATCTGCAAATCCTTCCCCACCTCTGTTCAGCTGAATCCACTACAAAGACCAGATGTTTAATGTTCACACTGATAAACTTTATTGGTTTTTTCAAATATTCCCTCATTGTGAATGTGATGCTGCAACACGTTCCAGAGCAGGTGGGACAGGGGCATGTTCCCCACTGTGTTACTCCACCTTTCCTTTTAACACCACCCAGTAAGCGTTTGGGAACTGAGGACACTACTTGTTGAAGCTTTGTAGGTGGACGTCTTTCCCATCCTTGCTGATGTACGACTTCAGTTGCTCACCAGTCCGGGGTCTCCGTTGTGGTATTGTGTGCTTCATGATGCGCCACACATGTTCAATGGGAGACCGGTCTGGACTGCAGGCAGGCCAGTCCAGTACCCCCTCTCTTTTACTACGAAGCCCCGCTGGTGGACCACCTGCAGAATGTGGCTTGGCATTGTCTTGCTGACATAAGCAGGGACGTCCCTGAAAAAGACCTCGCTTGGATGGCAGCACATGTTGCTCCAAAACCTGTATGGACCTTTCAGCATGAATGGTGCCTTCACAGATGTGCAAGTTACCCATGATGCCATGGGCACTAACCCCCCCCCCCCCCATACCATCACAGATGCTGGCTTTTGGACTCTGTGCTGAGAACAATCTGGACGGTCCTCTTCCTCTTTAGCCCGGAGGACACCACATCCATGATGTCCAAAGACAATGTGAAGTGTGGACTCATCAGACCACAGCACACTTGTCCACTTTGG